>NW_015173690.1:962318-992391 GCF_001447785.1 Gekko japonicus | reverse complement strand
GGGGCCTCCCAGGACTGCCAGCGCCGGATCCATTGAAATTCGAGGCCTGCAGCTCTCGAATATATTTTAGGGCTGGAAAGTAAATACTTTCTACCATTGCCCTTTAGGTCTCCGCTTCTTCTTCTGACCTTCCAGTGTCTTCTGGGATCTTCGTGCTCTTCAGAGCACAGCCAGCACATCCTGCTCAGAAGGCAGGGCCGGTAAGACTGGGGATCAGAGGATAAGCCCCTCCCCTCTGGGATCAAAGTTTGCCGGCCCTGCTTATGGAAGGGGGAGGTGCTTTCCCAGGAGTAAGGAGTCAAGGACTGCCCCACTCCTGGACCACCGGAGAACAACCTAAAACTACGAGTAGCAAGGATCATTAATACATAAATTCAAAATAATCGATATTTCCCCATACTCAAATAGTAATACATGAGAGTTAATACTATGAAAATATAGAAGTATAAAGTGAGTAAACACAGTCTTGCTTGGCTAAAGTGTGTGTTTCTTAGCTTTAAAATAACTAGTTTATAATAAACATCAGACTTTCAAAATTACTCTATTTTGCTTATTTCTCTCCTCTGCGCTTTTTATCAAAATCTCGTCTAACTTTCAAAGGTTTAGGAGCAGCAGCCCCTAATTCTGCTTCCAGGTCAGAGGATTCTGCCAAGCTGTTCGCAGCATTGTCAGAACTTTCCCCCTTTTTATCTTCTTCTTCTGCATCTTTGATGTCTTCCACTTTCTCAGATCTGTCACTCGCTTTCTGTTGTTGCTTCAGGAATATTTTCGCTTTAGAAACAGAGTCAATCTTTTCTTTTTTCCCATTGTAGTTGAAGATAAGGACTTCTGGTAATATCCATCTGTATGGAGTGGTATGATTTTGTAAAAACAAGTGGTAAGTCTCTGTATTGTCTTCTTCTTTTCCTGATCTCAAATGGAACTTCTTTTAAGACTTTAATTTGTTCTCCTTTGATTTTCAAGACAATTCCGTTTGTTGCCTTCAAAATTAAGTCTCTCATTGAGAATTTTGTGTATACTTCCCCGCTTAGCTTGATTTTTTAAAATAAATTCTGGATAAGTACGATATACCATATCCATATCACTTTGTATCACTTCTGCTGTTAAGCCTACCATGGAAGCGAGCTCTTCACTTAAAATCTCTTTCAGGTTCTCTCCTTTCTGCTCTGGAATGTTTTGAAATCTCAGGACATACGTTGATTTTTCCATTTGAAGAAGTAGCAATTGTTGACTCTCAGATATTTTTTCTTTTTCCACTACCTCCAGTCTTTGTTCAAAGTCTTTGGACTTAATGTCAACTTTTTTCAGCTTCTTGGTTAACTTCTTTGTTTTTCCTGAAGTTTCTTTGAGCTCCTTTTGCAACATATCAAACTTGTCATTACGGTTGGTCATCTGGTCCAGTAGAGGGCGCAAAGCTGCAGCAATCATTTTAGGAAAGTCTATGGTTACTTCCAGTTTAGTAACCGGAGACGATGTGCTGGCAGTTCCTGTTATAAGTTTCAATTTTGCCGCCATTCTTTCTACTCGCTGCATCATTGTTTACAGCAATGTTCCCTCTAAGCTGTGGAGTCTTGTGAGCAAAAATTCTACTTTGTGAGCTGCTGGCATTAAAATTGTGAGCAAGTAATTTGGCTACTACATAAATTAGTTTGTTCTGGAGCCATCCTTCCTGAGCAAAGACCAAAATTTGTGAGCTGGAGGCTAAAAAACTGAGCTAGCTCACACTAACTCAGCTTGGAGGGAACACTGGTTTACAGTTAGCGAAAAAAATTCAAAAGTCTCTGAAGGTCTGGTAATAAGTGCTTTCTTGCTAATCCACAGCACACTCAGTCAAAATCCGCTCCCTTCAAGCCGGCCTCTCGGTCCCCGCTTTTAACTCAGTTTTTTTTGGGATCGGGATTTCCCTCC
Source organism: Gekko japonicus (assembly GCF_001447785.1). Classification (NCBI taxonomy): domain Eukaryota; kingdom Metazoa; phylum Chordata; class Lepidosauria; order Squamata; family Gekkonidae; genus Gekko; species Gekko japonicus. The sequence goes on along the minus strand of NW_015173690.1, from coordinate 990,483 downwards.
CCCTTCCGCTTGTTTGGGATTTTGGGGCGTCTTTACTCTCGGGATTTAGGCGGTTGCTTGCTAACTCATAAATTCACTCCCATTTTTACTTGCATTTGTTTAAGATGTAGAGAATATTGTTTCATTCGGATCATTTGCGAGCTTGGGCCGGTATGCACCTCTTTGTCATTGCTGGCTCCGTGCCGTGAGGACCTATTGGGGCAAAAAGGAGCCTCGATCCCTTGGCTTCCGCCTCAGGAGAGGCACCTCACATGCCCCAGGCTGCGACCCCCCTGTAAGGGGTTGCGGGGATCCAAGATCAACTCGGACCCCTCCCCACTGGCACGTTTGCAGGCCGCTCACATCAGAGCAACGATGGAGCGCACCCGCCTGCAAGTTGCCAAAAACCGGAAGTCCACAATGTTTAATTTTGATTACACTGAAGCAAAGTGAAAATCAATTTTTAACTAGCTGTATTATGTACAAAACAACTTCAACAAAAGGTGCCAATGAATTCTCATTGGGGCAAACAAAATAATGGTTGCAATCTTATGCATTCTCATTCAAGAGCAAGCTCTATTAAACAAAAGTGAACTTACTTCTGAGTGAAAAAATAAAGGATTTCCTTGTATTTTACACTCAAAATCTATTTTTTCTTGTCCATGTGCTATACAATCAGTGCTTTGAAAAGTTTAATGATGGAGTGAAGGTGTGTGATATATGTAATATTTAAAAAGTAGTTTTGTATGCCGACAGTACTAAGATGCTTATTTAGAAAGAACTTCTAATAAACTTTTATACTTTAAGATTTGAAAGACTAGTAGTGGTGGAATATGCCATCAAATCACAACTGACGTGGCAACCCCATAGTATTTTCAAGGCAAGAGACATTCAGAGGTGGCTTGCCATTGCCTGCCTCTGTGTTGCAACTTGGGACTTCCTTGGTGGGTCTCCCATCCAAATACTAACCAGGCTGGCCCTGCTTAGCTTCTGAGATCTGATGAGATTAGACAAGGCTGGGCCATCCAAATCAGGGCAATGACTGGTTTATCAAGATATAATTTAGCAGCTGATAGACTATCTATCGACTATTACTTTTAGATCAATCTTTTATTTTTTAACAGGTTAATAAAATGATTGTGTGTGTGTGTGTGTGAAAACAGATAGTATAAAGAAAATACAGAAAAGGAAAATTAATTATATATCATAAACAAAAAATAAGAAATAAAAAATATTTCTCCCCAACACCCACATCATTACACTAAAAGGTTTTTGGAGCCCTGTCTATAAAGAACAATAACAATTACTTCTGTTGAGATACATTTATAAGCAACATTCTACATTTCTTTTTTGGGAGTATTTTTTGTATTTTTATATGTGTATGTATGCATGAGTGTGGAAGTCAAGGCAACCTCTGGTGACTGACTCCTACTGGGGGCTTGCCTGGGCTATAAAAGTCAGGGCCACATTCGGCTTTTCAAGTTTTGTAACTAATCTGTTTCTCAAATAAATTATTAGTTTCACCATTGCTATATACTTAGTATTGCATACTTTTCCCATTGCTGCATACTTGCTATTACTTTTGGCAAATAGGTAATATGAAATACAAAAAGGAAAATAATGATATATCATATAATAGAAAATATTTCTCTGCAATACCCCTTTCATTACATAGAGATTTTTAAAAACTGTCTATGGAATACAGTAAAAGTAACTTTGGTTGGAATACATTTATATGCAACATTTTACATTTAAAGCTGATTCTTGTTCTGCTTCTTCATTGCAATACATTTGTATACAATGTTTTAAACTACTTCTCATTCTAAATTTGTCTCCTGCTAGCATAATACACACTCCATTTCTCCTCGAATTTCATAACTGATCGGTTTCTCAAATAAATTGTTAATTTCGCCATCACTGCATATTCTGCTAGTTTCTTTCCCCACTCTTCTAAGCGTGGGTAAACGTCTGCTTACCATTTTGCTGCATAAATATTTCTAGTCGCTGTCACTATATATCTGAATATCTCTTCCAAAATTCCATATTTTTTGGCAAATTGTTATGCAGTACACCTAATAAAGGGGCTACAGTGGGTCAAGTGGTTAAGACGCTGAACTGCAGACCGGAAGGTCGGTAGTTCAGCAATTCGAGACCCGAGTGCTGCATAATGGAGTGAGCTCCCGTCTCTGGCCTCAGCTCCTGCCAACCTAGCAGTTCGAAAGCAAGAAACTGAAATGTAGATAAATAGGTACCACTTCGGTGGGAAGGTAACAGCATTCCGTGCGCCTTGGCGTCCAGTCATGCCGGCCACATGACCACGGAAATGTCTTTGGACAGTGCTGGCTCTTGCTTGGAAATGGAGATGAGCACCGCAACCCTAAAGTCGGATTCGACTGGCTTTCGAGCAAGGGAAACCTTTACCTTTACCATACCTAATAACGCAGTCTTGACTTCCATGGGGAATTTAAACTTTTATATATTCTGCATTTCTCCATGTATTTCCTTCTAGTATCTTTTTGCCCACCACATATGAAAGAAGGTTCTGTCCATGTCTTAACATTTTTGACATTTTCCTTTGCAGTTTTTGTTTGCTTTCTCTATATTTTTTGGAGTTATGTACCATCTGAAAAACATTTTGTACCACTTTTCTCTTAATGCCTGACTGGCTGTAAACTTGATATCTTTTTCCCAAGCCGTTCCCACTGATGCATAGAGATCTGTTCTTTAAGATTCTGCATCCATTTAACCATACATGTTTTCACTTGCTCTTCTGTTTCTAGCTGGGGTAGAACTTATAAATCCATTGTAATAAATGCCCTTTTTGTTTTGTGATCAACTGTTTGGACTCAGTCATATCTCATAAGGCTTCATCTTCAGTGTTAATTATCTTCTTTAATCTTGGAAGTTGATTGATTTTTTTAAATTTAAGGTTTGTATTTCTTTTACTTTTAACATAGTTCAACAACAACAATAACAGTCCATTTACAGCAAAACATGTCTTTGATATTAGTGCTTAAGTACACATTCCTAAAAATCAAACAATACTTGTTAAGAAATAATGATGTCACACAAAAGTATTTATACCATATTATATTTTACAATAGCATTAAAGATTTTAAGTTTTCTGGAACCTCTTAGGCTGCGATAAATAATCCAATATGATATACCACACTTCTACTGCTGGGCAAAGATTCAATTAACTCTCCTGGCGCCCCCACCTTACATCATTAAAAGCTGCTGCTATGAAGAATTTGGGGGCTCTACTGAAGTTCTACTTTTCTAAGGGAGGAGGCATGGTAGACCCAGTTCTTAAACTGTATGGGAGTAAGATAATTCCAGCCATGCTATATGGATCAGAGATCTGGGGCTGGGGAGATCAGATATTGTCCTCATTAGAAATAGTACCACACTTCTATAAAGTCAAAACTGAATTTTTATTCCTTCATCCCTGGTGTCTTATCATGACTTAATTTTTCCCTGAGAGTTTATCATGATACTGTACAATAGTAAATCATTTTTATTTCTGATATTCTATTCTTGGTAGGTTTATATTGGAGAAATAAGCAGAGAATTTGGAGGGCTCAATAGATTCTGGCGTGCAAACCATATTCTCAACAGTCCATCTCTGATTATATGGCTTCTTTTTTGTGTTATAATAGTTTTAGTTGGTCCATAAATAATTATGTGAACCTTCGTCTAGATTCACTGATTCAAGTTCTTTTGTTCTTTGTCTTGAGTCTTTAATCCAATCAGCAATCCAAACCAAGCCCGCCATGTGATAGTATAATTTTATGTTTGGAACTGTTTATCTTCCTGTCTCTTTCTCATCTTGTAATATTTTAAAGTTTACTCTTGGTTTCTTTCCATTCCAAATAAATTTGTTTATCTGTCTCTGCCATTCTGTTAGAGTTCTTTCTTCTATATGTATGGGTAACGTTTGAAACCAAAAAAAAAAAAAAAGTTTTGGGAGTACGTTCATTTTAATTGCACAGATTCTTGCCAGCCATGAGATTTTTAATTTTTTCCACCTGGATACATCTGCTTGTATCAATTTCCACATCTTCTGGTAGTTATTTTTGAAAAGATTACCATTTTAGCCAGCCACATTCATTTGTAAATATTTAACGGGATCAGTAGCAACTGTACACTCTGTGCTCTTTATAATATCCTTGTGTTAAAAAATTTGTTATTATTTTAGCCTTCTTTCTGTTAATTTTGTACCCCGGGATTCAACACTGTCAAAACCATATCATCTGCACAGCTTTTCATTTTGAACGCTACATCATCCACTTTTATTCCCTTAATCCTGGCATCTTGTCTACTGTTTATGGCCAGAATCTCCATTGCAAGAATAAATAATAGAAGTGACAAAGGACATTCTTGGTGTGTGCTTTTTTCAATTGCAATTGCTTCTGTTAGAATAAAATGATTGTCTATTGAGTTTAGTACACTCACTATTGAGTAAATGGATTAAGGAGTGGCATTTAAATCTGGTGGATTTTTCAAAACCACCTCTGAAGATCTCTTGCCTTGAAAAACCTATGGGATAGCCATAGGTTAGCTGCAACTTGATGGCAAAATAAAACAAACAAATAAAAATTATAAAACAGATGGTTGGGGGAAAAACCCTGTATCAATGATCTTTCTTTTGATCCAGGCCTACGTTTCTGGGGAAAAAAATATTGACGTCTAATTTCTATTCCCATACATTTACGGCAGAATACTGAAACATTTGCATTAACTCTTGGAAATGCTCAAGCTCTAGGGTTATATGAAATATAATCGAACATAAATGAAAACTTCTGAAACTGAAACATAGAGAAAACAGCAGTTTACATTTCAGTAAATATATCAGACTTACTCTTCATTCACAGGCACAAAAATGTAGTCTTTATTAAAAATATTTATATGTCGAGTCCATCTTTTTACTCTTTTGTGTCTTCTCTGCGCCAATCTGTGGATAAAACCCCACCAATAATTCTGTTAAGGCTATTCATTCAGAACAACAACAGTATTTTTATCACTTTCCAAAAGTCAATAAAATTATAAATTCTTTATGAGTTCACTAGGTAAATCAATGTTTGAGAATTCGCTAACTATCAGGAGGTCATTTGGCCAGGCCCCAACAGCTCATCACTAAAGCTCCAGTAGGGTAAGGTTGCAAGGTGGAGCAGAAAGAAGACCGCAACTGACAGGATAGCCAGCAGCATCCATGGTTCCTATCTTCTCTCCACTGCTGTTCCCCAGGCAATCATGGCCAGAGATGTTGGTAAATATCCTGGATGGAGTAGCTGCATCTTCTTGGTAGCACCTACAATCCCTCATAAAATGGGTTGTGACCTTCCAGCAATTCAATATTTCTATCATTTGAAACTATTTAATAAAACCTGCCTACCTATTTAAAAAGCTGTCTTCTTCATGACCTAGAAACTAAAATAAACATCCCACAACTGAAAGCTCCATGGAAGATGAAGAAATGGAACACTGAGTTTTCCAAGAAACTGAAGGCTGTGGGAATTAAAACTGCACCCAGAATTTGTTTGAAGTAGCTATCTAATCCTTTTCATGAGAGTGATGAGAAAAGGAGTTTCAACAGAACCCTACAGAGATGTATACTGAGGAGGGGAGATTGCAAGAGCTCTGTTTAGTCATCATGATCATTTCTGAAGGTAGCCGTGTCGGTCTGCAGCAGAACAACTAGATTCGAGTCCAGCAGCACCTTAGAGACCAACAAGATTTTCAGGGTATGGGCTTCTGGTTTATGGCGACACGCTGGCAGACGCATCTCCCAGAATTCCTGGGGATGTGATCTGCGCACCAGCGGAAATGAGGGGGGGGCACGGGTCCCTACCCCCCCCCCGAAGCCTTGGCAAAAGGTTCCTAGCCATGGGGCTTTTGAGGGGTGGCCTCTTTGCCAGCGTGATGCTGGGGAATTGAGGCGTTCTTCTGCCCCGACAGTCCTGCCACTGAGTGTCCGTATGGATCTAGAGCCGCTGACCGGGACAAGCGTCGGAGATCGAGCATTTTAAACATATGCCGAGTGAGGTCGTATGACCAACAATGAACTGAGTCGGGTTAAAGCGAAACGAGAATTTAATAAGAAAGCTACCCCCTGGGAACGGCAAAAAAAGCGAGCGGGGGAGGGGCCCCTCCCATACGCATGAACTAAACAACAAAATATTTAGGGGGGAGCAGAAGAAAAAGCATTGAAATCTGTTTAGAGAGACTTACCAGAGCGCGGATAAGCATATGGGCGTATTTCAGAGACTTTAGCAAGTTTTCATAAAAGTAAACAATCCATAAAGATGGCGGGGGAAGAGGGCAGAGAAAGACAAACCAGTAAAAGTGAAACCAGCCGGCTTGAGCCCTCGACCGGAAGAGAACACCGAGCTCTCCAAAATGTTGGCAGAGTCCTTGCACCCTCTGCTGGACCAGGTGACTAACATCGGACAACAGCTGACAAATCTAAATCAGAATCTAGCAACTCAACAGCTCCAACTGACTGAGACTTTAAAATTACGGAGCAAACGGCTAAGAAGGTGAAGGAAATGGACGTTAACGCCAAAAAAGTTAAAAAAAAGGTGCAAAAGCTGGAAAAGAAACAAGTCTCTGAAGAATCACAACTTTTACAGCTGCAAATGGAGAAAGCAAATTTGGTCCTACAGTCTGGGTTTCTAACCCAGAATTAAAAGGTGAGAAACTAAAACAACTCCTGAGTGAAGCAAAGCGGAGTATCTTGCAAGCAAAATGGTTGTGGTCTATAGGTCCTATTCCAAGTACATCAAAAAGAATAATCTGCCTGGGGAAATGGTGGCTAGATTCTCAAAGCGACACGTGAGGGATTCTATCCTGAAAACAACTACAGGAACACCCTTGAAAATCGGGGACAACACTATCAGGATTCTAAAAGACATTCCATTCGAAATAAGGCAAAAGAGAAGGAAATATAGATTTAATCCTTTTTCTTCAAACAAACAGCATTGTGTTAATTCCAGAAGGAGTTATTTTCAAGGCAAAAGAGAAGGAAATATAGATTTAATCCTTTTTCTTCAAACAAACAGCATTGTGTTAATTCCAGAAGGAGTCATTTTCAAACTACAAGGTAAAAAAAAAAAGATTGACTGTTTCCAAAGCACGAGTTCCTGAAGGTGCAGCTGGGAGAGCCAGCCGAGGTCAAGAAGGAAGAAGATAACAGCAAATCCAGTGGCAAATTGGACTCGGGGTCTTCCGACGAGGACTCTTTTTCTGATAAGGGGGCAGCTGCCCCCAAGCGTACATATAAATTGAGGATTAGAAAAGATAACACAAAATGAAGGCTGAAGGACTCTGAAGTGTGCCTTTAAACTTAAGTTTTATTGTGATGCTCTGGGGGTTCTCTTGAATGGTTAAAACTTTGGATAAAACGATTAAAAAATTAGCATAGCCAACTATGTTCAAAGTAATATTAGCAATTTAACATTTATACAAGCTGTTGTGATGATCTCCTATTCTTGGGGTTTTAGTTAGTTGTGGTTTTCTTTCCTTTCTCTCTAGATGTAGTTACCCCTTCCCAATTTTTCATTGTAGTTTGTAGTATATAAAAAAATGCAATAAAAAATCCCCTCCAGGGGGACCAAAAAAAAAAAAGATTTTCAGGGTATAAGCTTTTGAGAATCAAAGTTCCCTCTGTCTGATATCCCTTCTTATCTGACGAAGTGAGCTTTGACTCTTGAAAGCTCATATCCTGACAATCTTGTTGGGCCCTAAGGTGCTACTGGACTTGAAAACAAAGATTGTGTCAAGAATGAATCTGGGTTATTTTTATTCTTGGGATCACATATTCCTCCCCTCTTCCCCCTGCATACGGAACTGAGATTGGTAACTTCCTGTCTTAATCAAAGGATTAAACCATAACTTGAAATCCTGGATTGTAGGTAAGCATATGACTCCAATTTATAGAAGGGTCTTGTTTCAGTCATTATAACAAAGAGTTGACTTCCTCTTTGATTGTGATGTGTGAATGTCTTCTTACTTGAAGCTCACCTGACGTCTTCATTTGGGTGCCAGGCCTGAACATTTCTTTTTACCCAGGCCTTGACCTGGATGGTTCCATCTCTCTCTGTTATGTTATTGATAATACTTATATTGCTGTTTTTAATCATTTTATTGTATTGGTTTTCTTTGGATCCTGCTAAACAGATCTAAGGACAGCTTCATATGAATTCTCTGGTACAGCCTTAATCTTATTACATTGTTCCACTCCGTTCTTCTAATCATTGTAAAGAACATTAGATGAAGGAGTGATTCTGTTGTGTGATACAGTCAAGTTTTCAATCAGTTTAAATGTATATAAATATTAAGCATTTAAAGATAACATACGAAAGGTTTGGATTTTCTTCTGAGATTTTTTCTGTCCTGGTCAGGCATTTATAGAAGAAACTGCTAAATATGTGTGACTGCTCAGCAAGCTGTCTGGGAGCTTTCTCCAACAAGAGGTACCTACAGAAGAGTAAAAAGATACACAAGCATTTCATTTCTTATGTTGATTCCATCCCCTTCCACTCATTTATGTGCAAAGGTTGGGTGAAAAAGGCTTCAGTATGAGGAATTATTTTTGCTCCTTCCATCACAGCTACAGTGATGAGGGACTACCACTTTTTGAACTGAGCAGTGAGGGGACAAGCCAAAAGTTGTTTCCCTCTCTCTCTCTCTCTCCTTTTTTTCCCTTGTACAAATGAAGACAGTTCCTGAATTCCACAGAGTACACTGCTAGTAAGTACCTCTGCCACCACGGCCAGTTTCTCCACTCCCTTCTCCTGCCTCAGGGCTAGCAAACCGAGGGGTAGCTGGAATACATCAGGGAATTAGATTTGGCCATTGTTACCATCCTAATCACCCCCTGAAAGGAAATGTTACTGCTGAATCCCCATACAGCCCAGAGCCATAAGATGCTAAGTGATGGGTTGAAGAAAAGCCTAATTTTGAATCCTAATAAGGGTGTTGTTTAATAATTTAGAAGGCAATACATCTCCTCAGACTAAGGAATTATGCAGTGACTCTAGGGCATCCTCTCAAAAGTAAAATATGTACAATCAGTGTAAAATTGATCCATATTTAACAAAGCACCAGAAATTAGTCAGAAAAGTTCTCAAGAGCTACTATAACTCCTACAGAGTTGCTGTGAGTGCCTTGGAGGAAAAGTGAGATGAAATTATACAAAATAATTTCCAGGTTGGAAATTATTGTCCATACACTTTTCTCTACATTCCAAATTAGTCTCCTCTAACACAATTAGTCCTGAGCAACCAGAGAGTTTACCATATTACTTTGCTCTGCTCTGGTTAGACCTCACTTAGAGTATTGTGTTCAGTTCTGGGCACCACAATTTAAGAAGGATATAGTCAAGCTGGAATGTGTCCAGAGGAGAGCAACGAAGATGGTGAGGGGTCTGGAGACCGTCCTATGAGTAAAGGTTGAAGGAGACTACGGGTGTGGATGGGGAGGTATTTGTGAATTTCCTGCATTGTGCAGGGGGTTGGACTAGATGACCCTGGAGGTTCCTTCCAACTCTATGATTCTATGATCCTTTATTACTCACTTAAGGTAAAAGTCAATGATCACATCATTAAGGAATTCTCCATACTCCAAACACTCCAAGTCCTCACTCGTTACACCCAGTCCTCCTTTTGCAGGTCGAGGAGGATAAACCATCAAGCTAAAAAGTAAAAGACACATGAAATAGCTTCTCTTAAATAAACAAGACAGAAATACGTCCAACAATAGGACAGTTTATGTTATCGGTACCTTGTATGACCCTCTTGACTAACCCAGTTGTCTGTCACTGGATTCATCCATAGGGCTACATCCTAATACTCTACTCACCTAAGGGCCGCATGTTTGGTTGACACGAGGCATATCTCACCAATGGAGAAGATTCTGCATTGGCAGGATGCACCTTGAGGTAAAGGAACACATACTGTGACCGATTCCGCAAATGCAGTTGTTCTGCCTTTGGTCTCCCATTTCCCCCGGTTGTAGTGCTCAATTTCCCACTATTTGCTGCGCAGCCACATTTTGACCTGCATCTCTCCCTGATTCTTCTTGATCCTAAAAAATGAGGGTGCAACAACTGCTTTTGCGAAATTGGTCTGGGTTGACACAACACACTACCCTTAGCTGAGCAGAATGGCAGAATAGAACTCACGATGCATAACACACAGTAAGTAGAAGTCAAGGTCAAAGATTTATGCTAATATGTTCTAGTGCTATTTCAATGATAACTACAATACAAGAATTAAAGAATATGGATATTTATACTTCAGTTGATAACCAAACACTTTTCAATTGCGTGTTCTTGAATCAATGGTTCATCACTGCACATTGATTAAATATATATATATAAAATTGGACTCTGCCTTCAGTGGTGTAAAACCATTCATGCCACTGGTGTCTGAATCATGATCAATCAGGGGATTAATATAATTCGGCTACATTAATTGAATGTTAAGGACGGCAACTAAAAAGCTATGACGTAACTTGAAGTTGAAGGTTTTAGAAAAATGGGCCTCAACTAATTAGCAAAAGTGGCTGTTCGAGAAAGACTGCTCAAAAGGCTTTTCAGAAATGAAACTCTTTAGTTAATGCCATGTTACGATGAATATACAAAAATTTCAGGCAATCATAAATTGCACTCCTGAGTCTTTGGAACATAGATGGGCTGTTCCTTGTAATAAGCCCCTTTCTCTGAGGAGGAAGCTCAAGTTGCTTTTACACTAGTCATTCTGTCTCGACTTGCCATTATTTATTCAGATGGCCATTATGAACAATCTGGGCATAACTGCCAAAACACTGTGGTCCCTTGTTTTCCATGCTGCTTGCCTGCCTTTTTTAGAGCTGGTTTGTGTCACTGTTTTTGTCTCTAAATGGAAATGCAGTGCTAGCTTATCTAGTGTGGACTGGCAAAACAATATTGATGCCCCTATAAACAGATGGGACAGCCACACAGATTGATAATGTCTCACCATTTGCTGATTACACTGCCATGTTAAAAAGCATGCAACATGGTCCCCTTCCATATTATTTTTGTATACAATACAATACAATGATTACAATAATGTTTTTATTTTAAAAGACTTTTTAAAAAGCTTTTACATTTTTGTCCATTTTGCTTGCAAGTGTGGAAGTTTAAAACCCAGGTATGGGGAGAAAGCAATCTTACAAATATGTAAATAAAATAAAAACCAGTATCTTCAATTACATTGGGGCATAATGGTAAAATAATGCAACTAGTGATTATTTTTTAAAATATAGAGTAAAACTTGGGATCACAAATATGCTTGTCTCTTTTATTTTCACATTTATTTTTCACATTTTGCTGCTGCTATGGGGAATACCTTGGTTACGCAATAGTAATGGGGATAGAGTGCTAAATTATTAAGTGCTATGCAGAATCACAGTTCTGGGTCCAGGGGCTAGCAGAAGGCAAAACAGCAGCATAAATTCACACTAGTGTGCAAAAAAAACCTCATCTAAGCAGAAACAGACACTTATGAAGCTATTCCATTTGAAGATATGCGCTGCTGGTTCATGCTACATGGAGAGGAACTAAATCAAATAGAATGAACACCCACTAAAGATAAAGGTAAAGGTTCCCTTGCTCGAAAGCCAGTCAAATCTGACTCTAGGGTTGCGGTGCTCATCTCCGTTTCAAAGCCGAAGAGCCAGCGCTGTCCAAAGACGTTTCCATGGTCATGTGGCACACGGAACGCTGTTACCTTCCCACCGAAGTGGTACCTATTTATCTACTTGCAATTTCTTGCTTTCGAACTGCTAGGTTGGCAGGAGCTGGAACTAGAGATGGGAGCTCACTCCATCATGCAGCACCCGGGTCTTGAACTGCTGAACTACTGACCTTCCACAGCCTGCAGTTCAGTGTCTTAACCACTTGAGCCACCGCAGCTCCTGAACACCCACTAGAAGGGTATAAATGTATAAATGTAATGACTTTAGAGCTATAATCTGCCTTTTTAGTTCCTCCATGAGACTGTCAACCAACAGGCCTTTTTTAATGTGCAGCTTGCTGGCTCCTAGCCTGGAGTGTCCATTTGTTAATGCCTCTATATGCCTGTTTCCATGTGGCGTGCACCCTAAAAGACTCCTGTTGATTCTGGTGTGCTGCAGGGGAGAAGGCTAATCTCTGTGTTTAAAGTCCTAACACTATAGTCTGTGATTCAAACACCTCTTTATTTATAATCCACTGCAAAGGGGACAACATGGGGTTGACTACATAGTAATTCTTCTTCTCAATCCCGCTACCACATACAGGCAAGTGTTCCTAAAGTTTTACTAGAGCTCAGTTTCCTTTTTAATAGAAGAAATCAGATCTATATATGACAATGACATTACTATATGAAGCGCCTTAATTTAGAAAACAGTACATCTATGCTTTGCTGTTTTCTGCATGATATATGAAAACAGCGAAGATTTTCAGAGTCAGCCACCTCTACCTTCAGTAATATGACATGCTATTAAAGTATTAATGACTAGCTTCTTTCTCTAGTCATCCACTCTCCCTTTGTGCCTTCAAACCCCTCTTCAAGATGTAGAGGAAGGACAGGACCCTCCCCAAAGTATTGTTGCTAGTCTTGTAATACTAAACATTAATCAATGGTCTTATATTTACTTTGCTAATAGTAATCAATGGTTTTAAACCGAATAGCCAAAGTAGGCCTGAAATGATTTTAAAAAGTAAAAAAGGCCAAGCCGAATATCTGTGTAAAGCAGACACCCAGCAAGAGAGCTGAGGTAAGCGCTAGACAGCAAGGCCTTGAAGAAATCTGGATACTCCAGTGAAATGTGTCAGACAGCTAAATGCTAGACAATGAACAAAGAAGCTTTGGATTAGGGCTGTTTGGCAGCAAGCCTACCTGCTACTAATATTCTTAATGCTTTAAAAATTTTAATTCTAATGGCCTATGAATATTACGGTTGGTTTTAAATTCTGTGGTTCATAAGTTACTAGGTTAAGATTTTTAAGAAGCCACCTATATCCTTATAGAGATTTTAGACATGATTTTAAACAGTCTTCTTTCTATCTCCTTCTGTAAGCTGGCTATTTAGGGGAACACAGATAAGGGCTAAATATGTTGCAGCTCCTGGTGTAAGAAGAACAATGGTTTCACAGTGAAAGTGTTTGAGAGAAATTACTAGCTTGTTCAACAGAGAGCCAGTTTTCAAGCCTGCTTTCTTAATAATCTTTAAATAATGCTGGATCAAAAGGCTCAGAAATATATTTTATTGATGCAAATTGCATAAGCTGATTTCTCATAAGCTGTTAAGTGCCTTAGTATACAAAATGTTTGTCTCATGGTGATTCAAAGGGCAGAATTACCCATACAGGTAGTCTGCCTGCTTATTCCAATGAAAGTTAATGTTGTCCTGATCTAATTTAAACTGTAGTCTTTAAAATAAGTTTTTAAAACCATAAGAAAACATAAAGCTCCGAGAAGTGGGAGGGGGGGCACTATAGAAAGCAATAAAACAATAAGCTTGTGTACAAAGTTGACCAGTATTGAATAGGCCAAAGACATGAAGGCCGATGTGAACCAAGACACATACATTTCAATGTTGCAAGTGTAAGTCTTTTAAGATGTATATCATTATAGATGGAACATCTGCAGTCAGGTAGCAATGAGTCCTTGTCCCAAAATATAACAAAGAACATTTTAGGGAGGGAGGCAGACATGAGAGCAGCCTTTCAGAAAGTAAGGGATCTCTTTGTTTGGCCTAATAGCAACAATGTATATGGAGCTCTCTCATGTGTCCATTAAGGTCAAGGTAAAGGTTCCCTTGCTCGAAAGCCAGTCGAATCCGACTCTAGGGTTGCGGCGCTCATCTCCGTTTCAAAGCCGAAGAGCCAGCGCTGTCCAAAGACGTTTCCGTGGTCATTTGGCCGGCATGACTAAACACCAAGGCGCACGGAACGCTGTTACCTTCCCACCGAAGTGGTACCTATTTATCTACTTGCAATCTCTTGCTTTCGAACTGCTAGGTTGGCAGGAGCTGGAACTAGAGACAGGAGCTCACCCTGTCTTGCGGCACCCGGGTCTTGAACCGCTGAACTACTGACCTTCCACAGCCTGCAGTTCAGCGTCTTAACCACTTGAGCCACCGCAGCTCATGTGTCCATTAGGTGTGTGCAAAAAAAAATGTTGGTATTTTTGGGCTTTGGGTAAATCCGACCTGAAAAATATTGGTAAATGCCAGTAAAGTATTTGGATTGGGGAATATTTGGTATTCCTGAATATATTCGGATCTGATATTCACCACCAGAGGGAAAGGAGGCATGTTAAAATGCCTTCTTTCCCTCTGGTAGCTGGAATCACTTACAGTCAGCTGTAAGTGAAATTGATAAGGGAAAGCCTCTGCTATCTGCCTTCCCTTCTCTAGCTGACATGAGGTAGCTGGAAAAGAGCAGGCAGGGAGCCCAGGCATGTTTATTTCCCTCAGGGAGGGAAATAAAGGCATTTAAACATGCCCCCCCCCTTTCCCTCCCTTCCCCGAGTTTCTCCGCAAAAGCAGAGACGCTCAGGGAAGGAAGAGGGCATGTCTGCATGCCTGCCCTTCCCTTCCCCAGCAAACCTGCCATGGCGGGCTAGCTGGGGAAGCCAAGGGCAGGCATGCAAACATGCCTGGGTTCCCTGCCTGATCTTCTCCAGGTGCTCCACAGCTGGAGAAGATTGGATCCAGGCGTGTTTAAAATGCCTTTCTTTCCCTTCCCCAGATCGGGAAGGGAAAAAAGGCATTTAAACATGCTCCCCCACTCCCCGAGTTTCTCCACAAAAGTGGAGAGGCTCAGGGAAGGAAGGGGGCATGTCTGCATGCCTGCCCTTCCCTTCCCCAGCCAACCTGCTGCGGCATGTTATGTGACATATTGTGATTTGTTGAACTCCTTGGATTGATTTCATGAGTTGAGGTGCTTCCCTTTATTCAGAATAAAACTTGGCGGATTTCTTCTCTACTTGGATTCCAACTACGTGTTTTATTATTGGGACTGAACACACGGGACACAGATTTGTGTAGCACATATTAACACTTAACAAAGCAAACAAAAAACCTTTCCTTTGCCTCATCTTAGCACTCCTCCATCGGCATAACTCTACCCAGAAATGCTCCTCTAAGTTATTGCTAATTTCAACCACTCTCACTGCCTACCCTACTCTAGTTCATCAGATGTGAAGCATGAGGTCCCTGGGTCAGCACTGACTAACTTCTACAAAATCAAAGAATACGTTGTGCACACAACCCTCCACATTCTGCTGATTCTCTCCTACCAACCACAATGCCCCTGTTGCTGCTCTGCATGCCGTTCTGGAACAATCCTGGAACCTCAGGAAGGGTGGGGTAGGGTTGCCCAGAAACAAGTATCACTGGAAGAGGTGATTGGAAGGTTCAGCTCTGTGAGAATAACTCTGTGTGTGTGTGTGTGTGTGTTTGTGTGAGCTTTGGGTGGGTGGGACGGGACCCAACCTTATTGTTTTCTAGTGTCTAGTATAACAATAGCAGTAAAATGTTAAATAGCAACAAGTAATAGGAGAAAAAAGTCTCACAACTACTGTGATTGTAGCACAGTGGTCAGAAGAATCAGAAACATGAAGCTATAACAGGGGAGCAAAACATCATAAGTGCATTAGGACCAAAATTCATCTCCTAGATTGCTTATTCTCCTAAAAATAATGCTTCTCTGCCTTTGAACTAAAGTATGCAATAACATATTTTGACCAGCCATGTTAACATAGGATTATTTGATAGTAACACTATTTTACATTCATTGGCTATTAAATTAATGCAGTACTTAATTGCTATATAAATTCAAGATCACTTAAACAACTGTACATACTAGTGAACAGATCTGGTCTCTTGGAACTCTTTCCATTCATCCTCTTTTGCAGATGAAATTGAAAAGGAATACTGGCCACCACTTTGCTTCTGCAGCAGAGAGTAACTGGGCTTGGTAAGGCTTAATTTTGATTCCTGCAAGAAAGAAAGGCATTATCATCTTTCTGGTTCTACATTAAAGGCCCCATTAGATGCATGGAACATGCCAACAGGACAGCTGAAATGTGAGAGGGGGCTGCAAAACACAGCATATAGTTGCCTTTTTATGAATTAGAAAACAGTTGTTGTCCCTGAATCAATCTACCATTGGGATGCAGAAAATGTGGGACAATCAGATCTGCTGCTCACCTTCAGAGTGGAAGCGAGATTTTTCTTCACCAGTTTCCCTCCCCATTATTCTTCTTCACCTGCCTTGTTGACTAAGAATATAACACTCCTTAGAAGGAGGATAGCTTCCTGCTGTGTATATGGAAAGTTTCTAACATGGACAAGACCTTCTCAGCGTGCACCTCTAAGTGAATATTCCAATTAAGGAATTTTTTATACAGAATTATTACAACTGAAGGGGTCTGTTGGGTATAGTTTTAGAAACACTACACAATTTTATTTGAAAAGGCTTTTGGATTCAAGGGACAGAATGAAAACTAAATGGCCTTTTCACAAGTTACTATTTGTTATATATGAGTTTACTTCACTTAAACTGAAATCTTACATAAATGTAATAATGATACGAATAGTTATTTGCTTTTACAGGGCAATTCCTCTTGGAAATATTTGATAAAGGAAGCTGTCTTGACCAGCTATGCTACGTAGATGGCTATCATCATCAGTTTAAATACACTGGAACAGAGACAGACAGGGATGAAGTCCCAGCTATACACGTGCCCTAATCAACCTGTATAGAAGCTGAGGGTGCTTGGAACCTCTAAAAACCTGCTGTTTAGACATATCACAATAGAGTTCATGTATGGGTGCAAACATGGATACGCCACTCAGATGAAACCAATGTCTTATTAGTAATATTAGGAGAAGGGCCCGGGGTGTGGAGCTTGCATTAGCACGACCCAAGTCACTCTCTTGAAACTTTTTGAGTCTTTAGATACAGAAGGGAGAAGGTTTAACCTCTTCCATGCCCCCTCCCTTCAGATTGCTTCCTTTACTCACTTGGATTCTGAAGAAGAAGAGAAGAGATTGGATTTATACCCTGCCCTTCACTTGGAGTCTCAGAGCGGCTTACAAACTCCTTTCCCTTCCCCTCCCCACAACAGACACCCTGTGAGGTGGGTGGGGCTGAGAGAACTCTGACACAAACTGCTCTTTCAGGAACAGCTGTGCCAGAGCGTGTGACTGACCCAAGGTCATATCAGCAGGTGCCAGTGGAGGAGTGGGGAATCAAACCCGGTTCTCCCAGATTAGAGTCCGTACACTTAACCACTACACCAAAGTGGCTCTCCAAACATCTAAATGAAGCAGCTCAGAGAAGGTTCCAGGCTCAGCACTATCAATATGCTGTGGTTTCTCTCTCATATTTCCTTCTAATTCTAGGGTGGCAGTGGAAGTTCTAAATCAGTGTCTGTAGGCAGTGAAAGATTGAATGAGGGTGAATAAACTGAAACTTAGCACTTGTATTTTGTCCAGACTGTGGGTCAGGAGTAAAAGCTAAAGCAGGAAATGGAGCTCAACCTGTTCCAGATGGAGTAACACTCCTCCCAAAGGAACAAATATGCACTTCATGGGGTACTCCAGGATGATGAAGAAGAAGAGATTGGATTTATACCCCGCCCTTCACTTGGAGTCTCAGAGCGGCTTACAAACTCCTTTCCCTTCCCCTCCCCACAACAGACACCCTGTGAGGTGGGTGGGGCTGAGAGAACTCTGACACAAATGGCTCTTTCGGGAACAGCTGTGCCAGAGCTTCTAACTGACCCAAGATCACATCAGCAGGTGCAAGTGGAGGAGTGGGGAATCAAACCTGGTTCTCCCAGATTAGAGTCCACACACTTAACCACTACACCAAACTGGCTCTCATTCTGGGAGAGGAGTCAGCCCAAGACCATCCTCCTCAGCTGTTGAAATTTAAATAGCTCCCAACAGCTCTTGAGTTCTCCCCCATACTGCCAACTCACATCCCATGCGGCTCTCAGGCTTTGTTCAGATTTTGTTGCCATGGTGACAACTGTGGAGGTTGCTGGATAGGTCTTGGCCAAGCTACCGCTTGTGCCCGGTACTCCCCCCCCCCCATAGCCCTTCTGGTTTGGCTAGATGCCAGGATCCTGCCAGCCTCTGTTTTTTTGCTGGGCAATTGGTCCTTTTACATGGTGGTAGAGGCAAGTCCACAAGTAGGGTACCAGGGACAACTTTGTACAACCAGAACAGCCTATTAAAGAACAAATTCTACAACTGTAAAAACATTTATATTACCGTATATACTCGAGTATAAGCCGACTTTTTCAGCACATTTTTTGTGCTGAAAAAGCACCCCCTCGGCTTATACTCGAGTGAGAAAAAAAATTACCCCAGAAAATGCCGCCGCTCCGCAGCCAGATATCAGCCTGTAGTCACTGCAGCCCGCCTGCCTAAACTGATCTAGTCACTGCAGCCCGCCCGCCTAAACTGGTTGCTAGATCGCCTCCCGACTGGCGTCTAGCAACCAGTGACATAAGAGAGAGGAGAGCGGAGACTGACGTGCCAATAATAACAGAGGAGTTAAAAGACCTCCTCCGCTCAGCAGAACACTAGAAGCCGCCGCTGCCCGCCCCGCCTCCACTGGTTGCTAGATCGCCTGCTGATTGAAGGATTTTAACTCTTATGTTTTAACTTTGTTCGCTGCTTGAGCTAAGGTTTTTGTACTTTTAAAGTTATTGTTGATACCATATTGTTTTTGTTGACCCTCTTTTCCACTTATAGAGCTAATTTACTGTTTCTCTTTGAAATAAATATTATGTGTTTTTAATGTAATTTTATTGGTATCTATTATTTCTGAAATTTACCAGTAGCTGCTGCATTTCGCATTTCCCACCCTAGGCTTATACTCGAGTCAATACTTTTTCCCAGTTTTTTGTGGTAAAATTAGGAGTCTCGGCTTATACTCGGGTCGGCTTATACTCGAGTATATACGGTATATAAATTATCCCTCAATAATACCCTTTAAGACATTAAGCTAACAAATGACATAAAGTCACTACCCTGAAGTATATAAGCGAAGGTGACAAATATCCTGAGCAATCCACACACTCATTATGACTCTGCCCACAGGAGACGTTTCAGAGGAGCCTTTGACTCTTGAAAGCTTATATCCCAAAAATCTTGATGGCCTCTAAGGTGCTAATGGACTCAAATCTAGCTCTTCATATACAGCAGTGACACACCTAGTGGTCATTCATGAACTGCTGAAGTAAGAGGCTGAGCTAGGAATGTTGGAGGACTCTCTTTGAAGACAGTGGGATTTGTATGGAATCCAACAAACAAAAATTAAGTCTGTCGCTTCCAACCTCCTCGTCTCAGGGAACGGCTCCATTATGCCTCAAGAGCCTTTCATGACCCATTAAGAAATACAAATGAATGGTAAAGAAAAATAAAGCTGAGTTACAAATGCAGATAAGCTTTCCTTAAGAGAAACTGCTGTTTCTCTTTCCAAACTTTTTCAGTCCAAGGATTCATTCAAGAACATCTGATATACCTGAGGTGGCAGTTGTACCAGAACGGAAGTGTTCTTCGTTTCTTGCTGAAACCAGGTATCATAATAATTAATGAAGGAGCTTTCTTCAGTGGAAATATCTTGAAGAAGCAGAACTGCTTGTTCCCAAGGCAAAAAGTCAGTGAGTTCTGGAGTGGAATTCCTCTTGCTTACTTCCAAAATTATCTTGGTTAATGTGAACTGCTCCTCTTCTGTGAGTGACTGTGACAGCTTAAGGAAAAGGAATCCAGTACTCTTCGCTATAATGAGAAAAGTACATGTGTTTAGCAGAGATTTATTAAAAGCATCTTTGAGCAGTGATTATTCTAATAATTCATGCTCTCTATGCATTTCAAAGAGTAACACAGGAAGAAATTAGATCAGTATTTCAGATAATAGTTTACAGTTAAAAGACAAACAAGCATTGAAGACAAACTGTAATTTCTCTGAAAGAATCAAAACATTTTCTTCTATTGAACTGCTAGATTAAAATCTTTCAAGAATAGCCAGTTAAATTAGCTGCATATCACTTAAACCATTTGGCTCTGTGACACTCCCATGCCTTCTGAACACAAAGTTCTTATACTAACAGAAATCTACCAGAGTTATAAGGTAAAGGTTTCCCTTGCTCGAAAGCCAGTCGAATCCGACTCATCTCAGTTTCCAAGCCAAAGAGCCAGCGCTATCCGAAGATGTTTCCGTGGTCATGTGGCTGGCATGACTAAACACCAAGGCGCACGGAATGCTGTTACCTTCCCACCAAAGTGGTACCTATTTATCTACTTGCAATTTCTTGCTTTTGAACTGCTAGGTTGGCAGGAGCTGGAACCAGAGACGGGAGCTCACTCGGGTCTTGAACTGCTGAACTACTGACCTTCCAGCCTGCAGTTTAGTGTCTTAACCACTTGAGCTACTGCAGCTTCCATATGAAGCTACAATTTTAAGATCAGATCACTACAAAGGCCTAAACAACAACCCTATTCCAGTAGAGCAAGGAGGTGCTCTGCATGGACTACAAGGACTCCCAAATTAGAATACTAACAAACCTATACAATCCTGAAAACATTCCAAACATCACACACAGATACCTACGCCCTGATACTACAATGCCACCCCATCCAAATAAATGTATCATTGTAATATCATGCTGGAGGCACAGCAAATGCCCCGCACCTCTACCACCAAAAGACAGGCTGCAGTGTAACTCAGATCCTCTGCACGAATATCCAATTGCATTTCTTACCCTTGCAAAAGACGGGGAAGAATCAAGTAAATCAGGCTTCCACATGATCAGGTACCACATGGAGGGCCCAGTTCACAAAGGACACTGTCTACCCAGTGAAGGGGAGAGGGCTCACATTACTCCTCATTTACACTAATGCAGTGCCACCCACCAGTATATAAGCTATATACTTTTGTGCCAGTCATACATCCTAATAAACAGCAAAAACATTGTTAGTACTGACATGTAGTACAGATGAACATGTTGTATCTCTGATTTTAACCTCATCTATTCCTGTCATATACGTTCTTATGTAGTTTATATAACCTTTGTAGAGTTCAGCAGCTGGCCAGGAAAGGTATAGGACTGCCTTTAATCCATAGGAGAGGGGTGTGTGCAGGTCTGCATTATGACTTTCATGGGCCCTAGGCACTTTTGCCTCTGTGGGCCCCTACCACCAGTTCCCTAGGGCACTCAAGGAAGTGATGGTCCACCCTCTCCTGAAAAAACCATATTTAGACCCAGCTGAATTGGCCAACTATTGGCCGGTGTCTAATTTGCCCTATTTGGGCAAATTAATTGAGAGGGCGGTGGCGATACAGCTGCAGGGCTTTCTGGATGATGCTTCCGTGTTAGATCCCTTCCAGTCTAGCATCTGCCCGAGACACAAGACAGAGGCGGCACTGGTCACTCTGACAGACAACCTCCAAAGACATCTGGATTGGGGCAGGTCGGCGATACTGTTGCTGTTAGATCTGTCAACTGCGTTTGACACAGTCGACCACCAGTTACTGGCCCACCACCTCGTCGACATGGGGATTCAGGGGCTTGCCCTGCAATGGTTTGCTTCCTTTCTCCAGGGTCGGGGACAAAAAGTAGCGCTAGGGGAACAGCAGTCTAGGAGGCACCTGCTTGAGTGCGGTGTGCCTCAAGGGGCAGTGCTGTCCCCGATGTTATCTAACATCTATATGCGCCCTCTTGCCCAGATTGCCTGGAGGCATGGGCTGGGATACCACCAGTACACTGATGACACCCAGCTCTATCAGATGTTGGGTAGCCAGTTGGACTCCGGACCGGAAGATTTGGAAGCCGTGGCTGGTTGGCTTAGACTAAGTCGGCTGAAGTTGAATCCAGCGAAGACTGAGGTCCTGTGCCTGAGTCGGGGCGGTTCCGGGATGGGGATACCACTTCCGACCTTCGGGGGGGCTTCATTGGTGCCAGCGCTGGAGGTGGGGAGCCTGGGAGTGCTCCTGGATCCCTCCCTTATAATGGAGGCCCAGGTAGCAGTCACTGCTAAGTCGGCCTTTTTCCATCTTAGGCTGATTAAGGCAGTTGGTTCCCTTCCTCGACTGCGCTGACCTGGCTACAGTGATCCATGCGATAGTCACCTTGAGACTAGACTACTGTAATGCTCTCTACATGGGGCTGTCCTTGTCGTGGATTCGGAAGCTGCAGCTAGTGCAGAATGCTGCAGCCAGGCTGTGGGAGCACATCCAGCCTGTGCTGAGGACACTGCACTGGCTGCCAATAGCATACAGAATCCACTTCAAGGTGCTAGTTCTTACCTTTAAAGCCCTATATGGCCAGGGTCCGACATACCTAGGGGACCGCCTTTCCCCATATATACCCCAGAGAGCACTACGGTCCGGGTCTCAAAATCGGGTGACCCTCTCTGGCCTGAGGGAGCCCAGGCTAGCTACTACCAGGGCTGGGGCCTTTTCAGTGGCGGCCCCTACCTGGTGGAATGAGCTCCCAGAGGAGCAGGGCCTGCAAGACGGAGCTCTTCCGCCAGCCATTTAATTAGGGGCCGCCGCTGCCATAGAGCCCTGGCTCGTGGTTTTAACATCGAGTCGATGCCACAAGAAATTATGAGCAGAAGAACATCTGAGAACATCTGGGAAGCGGAAATTCATTTTGAAAACAAGCCATCTAAATTAATCTTTTAACTGCCGCCAGCACTTTGTATTTGTTTTATCTGTTGTGTTTTAAATAATTGTATGATTTTAACTGTATTTATGCTTGTATGGAAGCTGCCCTGAGCCTGGTTTGTGGGAAGGGCGGGGTATAAATCTGATAAATAAATAATAAATAAATAATAATATCAGTATTAACATTATTTTTGATATAACTTTAAATACTTCAACGTTTTATTTTTTCTCTTTGAGGCAAAATTAACAATTTTTTGGGGCCCTAAAATTTCATTTTTTTTTCTGATGTGAGAAAAAAATTAAAACATTTTCATGGCCCCTTAAAAGTATTGTGGGTCCTAACAGGCACTGTGCCTACAGTGCCTAATAGATAAGTTGGCCCTGGGTGTGTGTGTCTTCAAAACTTTGCATAAGACTCTCCCAATTGGCTAAAACCTGATTTCCCTTAAACTCTGTGTATTTAGCTAATGTTGAGAAGTGTTAGGAGATCTGATTTTTACTGCATGCATTTTTCTATGGTTATAGCTTAAGTAGCACTTTTATTTTATTTTCCAATTCTTGCTAAGAAAAAATAGTTATTTAAAATAAAGTCATTAATTTGAAGAAGCTTTCTGCTTGTCTTGCTGGTTAATGATCAAATGCCTAGGCACTCATATTTCATTGTGTTATAACAGATAAGTCTCTCTCAGAGAGAGTATCTTATATAGATGATAGGGAGTCTTCCACTGTTCTGCTAACGAGGAGAATTCTCAAAGGGCTGAGTGGTACAGACTTCTTAAATGGATACAAATTTGATTATTCATCCCAAACATGTCACTTAGCATATTATCACAAAGAATTGTATCTTTGCAATTTGGATATACAAGTGCTTCTATAATTCCTCTTCAAACAAGTATGAGTAAACAGTTAAATATCTTTTAAAAGTATCCTGGAATAGATAGTTTGAGGATACAACCTAACAAGATATTGAAGTTTCAAAAGACACTTAACATATTAAGACACTTAACATAGTTTCTTAATGTCTCCATACAAATTTTCAACAAAGTCTTACCATAGCACTCATTTTCCTGGACTTTCCATTTGGGTACTTGATCATCAACAAATTAAATGACATAACAGTGGAGATCACTGTTTTGTGACATATAGCATTATATAAGGCAAATCTTAGCAAAACCCTCAATTCTGTCCTTTTAAAACATTCAGTGTTTTTATTTCATTGTTCCCAAATTAAAATCTAAATTCAGACATATTCATAGTGTATTCAGTGTAATTCTATGTTGCCTAGAATGCCTAACAAATGTACGTTAACTAGAAACAATACATACCTTTTGTGTTTAGCATAGATGTTCCTATTTGATTTTCAATCTGTTCCACATAATTTGATGACAGCCAAAGAAAAATTACAACATTACTCCTTAAAGATGAGGAATCATTCTTTTCACTCCACAGACCAACCTTTGTTAAGTGTCTGGTATCTACTAACAGGTCCATATTCTTATTAAGGGCCACTGTGGGGAACAAAATTTAAAATAAATAGATAGCCTTCATGACTAAATTAAGCCTGAAGACACAATTTCTCTTCAATGAAAATGGGCTGGATCAAACCAAGCACAAGTAAAAACTGCTTTTGAAAACCGCTAAGAGCCATTCTTACATAATTGTCAAGCTTTTAGTTAAGCTAAGCTTGAAGCACATCATGCTAAGAAGTGAACACTTGTCTCAAAGAAAGAGGCAAAAGCACTCATTGGGTTGGATCCAACCAACTTTTCTGCTGGTACAAGGGAAGGAGTGGTCCTTTTTGACCACCAACAAAAGCTATGCTGTGGTTCATGGGACCTACATGTAACAAGTCATGTGGAATGGGGGCCACAGAAAGGAGGGAAATTGGGAAAGATTCAGTGGAAAAGCTGTCCAGATTCAACCCTTGGTGTGACTTTGCACTTCTTTTAACTGTGGTGCCACCTATCTAAAGCAGCTATGGCATGCTTAACACATCAGATACAACCAGGGTGGGTCTTTTGCTAATGAGCTGTGTTGTGCTAATAACTCTGTTACGTTGCTTCGGTGATCTCATTCAAGAAATTCAGTGAAACAATGTAGTATCTTACCTTCAAGTGGAATCTTAATGTAACTGGTTGTAAACTTAAAAAAAAAAAAGAAAGAAACAAAACATCAGTCTTTTTAATGCACCAGTTCAGAAATGCATTTCAGTAATATGTTTGAAACTGAACTGGAGGAAAATAAATGAGCACTTAGATAATACATTTCAAACTTGACATTCCAATTTTTTTAAAAAAAAAACCCCACTTGCCTGATGATCCATTCACTTCAAAATGTGTTTTGCTTAAACTACAGAATGTATATCTCAAGTAAGTGGCTGGGACACACAAACCACAAATTCCTTTGGAAATGCAGTGGATGTTCAGACAATCATTCATGACAGTTCGCTGTTCAGAGGTGAACAATTCTATTAGACATACCTAAGCTTTGGAGCGTGCCTAAAGCAGCATTTTAGATCTAGGAGAACTTATTTTAGGACTGATGTGTCAGTTACCTAAGTATTAGAACCTTAGTCAGGGTCCATCAAAATCATCTCAAAATTTCCATCTGGCTGTCCTTGACCAGAGTCAGGGCCTTTTCAGCCCTGGCTCCAACCTGGTGGAACTCTCTGCTGAATGACATCTGTGCCCTGCGGGATCTAATGCAGTTTTGCAGGGCCTGTAAGGCAGAGATGTTCCACCAGGCTTTTGGTTGAGGACAGCGTTTCCATCTTGTCTTACACCTCTACTTCTTGCCTCCCCCTCCCACGAGGCAATAGCACACTTTGTAGTTATTAGTGCCACCTAGAAATGTCTGTTGTATTTTCCTATTCTTTTAACTTGTTTATTAATTTATGAATGTGCTTTTATTGTTGTATACCACTGAGGAGGGTGGTCTAGAGGTTTAATTTACAAATAAAGACACTTTGAGAAGCCAGCACTACTAAAAATGGCCTCTCTGCCTCATAATTTTTTTAAAAAAGTATAATCCAAGACATACATAGTCTTCCCTTCAGTTTTTCTGTAAATCCGAATACACCAACTGACTACAAATATCTGGTCCCTATGGTCATCTTATTTGGATAGTGCTAAATTTAGCAGCGTAGCCTTAGTCTGGTTGCCAATAGCGTACCAAATTCGCTTCAAAGTGCTGGTTCTTACCTATAAAGCCCTACATGGTGTGGGTCCAGCCTACCTAAGGGACCGCCTTACCCCATATGTTCCCCCAAGAGCACTACGGTCTGGGGCCCAAAATTTACTAACTGTACCGGGCCCCAGAGATGTAAAACTAGCTGCTACAAGGGCTAGGGCCTTCTTGGTGGCGGCCCCTACCTGGTGGAATGAGCTCCCGGAGGAGATCCGGGCCCTGCGGGACCTGATGCAGTTCCGCAGGGCCTGCAAAACGGAGCTCTTCCACCAGGCTTTCGAGTAGGGGCCGCCGCCTTCCGCCCCCCCCCGCTATACTGTCATCATGGGGGGTCGAAGAGGCCCTGGAATGAAACATCAGAACATCTGAATGAATGCTGGAACCGCTGAAGGACTATGGGGAACTCTGGACTGGTCCGTCATCTTTGAGGGTTCTTGGTAAAGAAGATCAATGAGCACTTTAAATTTAATTTTTATTGTGATTGGCTTTTAAACTGTACATGTGTTTTAAACTATATGATATATGTTTTTATTGTTGCAAGATTTCTTGCCTTGTTAGCCGCCCTGAGCCCTACGGGGGAGGGCGGGGTATAAATCTGATTAATAAATAAATAAATAAATAAGTCTTCCTGCCCATGGAATGGTATGTACCAAGCCTGCACCTTCAGTTAATGCAAAGCTTTACATGGGGCAGCCTCCGAAGAATGTTTGGAAATTTCAATAGTTAAAGGACTCTGCTATAATGATGCCAACTGGAACTGGTTACACAGAATACATGCCACCAGTTTTGAAAAATCTTCAACGGTTTCCAGCTTGTTTCTAAGAATACTTCGAAGTGCTGGTTCTGAGCTTTTAAGCCTTAAAAGGCTGGAGACCAGAACTGCATACCCTCATGTGAACCTGTTGGCTACTAAGATCTTAACTAAGATGCCCTACACTGTATGCCCCTACCATCAGAGGTGACTGAAGTGGCTATTATGAATGGGTCCTCTTCTGCTGTGCTGCTTTCCAGCATCTGATCATCTGGCACTTTTGAAATTTATGAAATATAACAAACAAAATACAGCATCTATCAACAAGTCTATGCCAAAATATACCATTATAATGGCTACTTAAATCACTAAAGCAATAAAAGGAAGCTTAAAACTGGGAGTTTGTTATCGCCCACCAGATCAAAAGATAGAGGAGGATTATAAAATGATGAATGAATTAAAGATAGCAGCTAGATGAAATAACTGTGTCATAATAGGTGATTTTAACTACCCACACATTGATTGGGTCAATATGCATGGGAAAGAGCAGGTAGAGAAAGAGGTAGTTTTCTCCCTTTCTCACAATACAAGAACTCGTGGGCCCTCAATGAAATTGCTGAGCGGTCGGGTTAGAACGGATAAAAGGAAGTACTTCTTCACCCAAAGAGTGATTAACACTTGGAATTCACTGCCACAGGAAGTGGTGGCGGCTCCAAGCATGGACGGCTTCAAAAGGGAATTAGATAAGCATATGGAGCAGAGGTCCATCAGTGGCTATTAGCCACAAGGTATAGATAGGGACTCTGGGGCAAGTGATGCTCTGTCATCTTGGTGCTTGGGGGAGTCAACAGTGGGAGGGCTTCTAATGTCCTGGCCCCACTGGTGGACCTCCTGATGGCACTGGTATTTCTGGCCACCGTGTGATACAGAGTGTTGGACTGGATGGGCCTTTGGCCTGATCCAACATTGGCATCTCTTATGTTCTTATGTTCTCATGTGTTCAAGTCGGGAAAAAGAGATTGAGTTCCTAGACACTCTTAATGACTGTGCTATGGAACAGATGGTCACAGAACCTACCAGGGGAGAGGTCATCCTGGATTTGGTCCTAAGTAGCGCCCAAGACCTGGTGAGAGATGTAAAAGTGATTGCACCGCTTGGGAACAGTGACCATAATGTTATTGAGTTTAACATTTGTATAAATAGGGAGTTGCCCAAAAAGACTGACACAACCACTTTTAACTTTAAAAGGGGCAACGTCTCTGAAATGAGGGGACATGTAAAGAGAAAAGCGAAAGGAAAAGTAAAAAAGGTCAAAACAATTGGGGAAGTTGGAGACTACTTAAAACTACAATCCTAGAGGCTCAGATAAAATATATACCGCAGGTTAGGAAAGGCACAAATAGATATAGAAAAAAGCCTGCATGGTTAACAAACAAAATAATGGAAGCTGTAAAAGGTAAGAAGGATTCCTTTAAGTAGTGGAAAGCTAGTGACGTTGATAAAAGGGAACACAGGCTGTGGCAAATAAAATGCAAGTCTGCGATTAG
>NW_015173690.1:962032-962221 GCF_001447785.1 Gekko japonicus | reverse complement strand
AACTGTCTTCAAATACATTAGAAGCAGGAAATCAGTCAGGGAGGCAGTGCGGCCCTTGGATGACCAAGAGGTAAAAGGAATACTGAAGGATGATAGAGAAATGGCTGAGAAGCTGAATGCATTTTTTGCCTCTGTATTCATTTGGAAGATGAGAAGTGCTTGCCCACTCCAGAACCACTGATTTCGGGA
>NW_015173690.1:936082-960412 GCF_001447785.1 Gekko japonicus | reverse complement strand
CTCTCCCCACCCCCCCTCCGGCTCTGAACCGAGGGCCGATCAGCAAGCCCCCCCTCCCTGCTTGCCGCTCGCCGCTTCCCTCCCAAGCGGTGGCGGTAGTTACAGAGCGTCTCCTGGCAGCTTTAAACATCCCCCCGAGATTTTTTTCAGCTTTTTTAATTTTTGTGCACACGTGGGGACTGGCCCACGTGTACACAAACCTCCCCCAGCCCCCCAGCTGCCCCTGGAGCGCTGATTTAGCGATCCGCACTTCGGGGGCAAGTTTGCTATTAGATATATAGATATTTTGGTATAGACTTTTGAAATTTAGGCATCAAATGAAGACATTTTAGTTTTCCAGAGTTATTGCAGGAGGGTAAATCTTGTTCAGCCTTTTCCCCATGCAAGCCTACTGACAGTTATATAGCAGTGGTGGTCAGCCGTTTTACTGGGATGGGGCTTGTGGGAAGGGGAACTGTATTTTAATGAAGGTCCTGATTTTATTTATTATATTGATGTTCACCTTTTCCTCTGCATTTATAATTACTGTGTTTTATTGTAAGCTGCCTTGACATCCTTCTGTTGGGAGATGGCATAAAAACACATTAAAAATATTATATAATCCCAGACAGCAATGCTGCATATTGATTTCAGCAGGACACAGGCACGGACAGTTGTGCATATAGAAACTATAACCAGGATCAAAACAGCCATTCAAGCAAGGGTCTTCCATTTTTACTCTAGTGAACAATTTAACTTACTTCTTGTCCAGGGCCAGCATCTGGCCCATCCTCAGCCAAAGGCACCTGCCCCCAAGACAGGGACTTCCCTGATGCAGCAGGAGCTTAGTGGGATCCATCCACTCACTCATACCTCAGGCAGCCACTATCAACTTGGCCAAAATTCCCAGGGCAGGATCCTGGGCAGCAGATACCTGCAGCAACCAGACCTGGGACTTGCCACCTCCCTCCTGGACTCCAGAACTTTGGGCACTGCCTGACAATGTCATCCCCTGGTGCCGGATATCAAAGATGATGTTAAGGAAGAGTGAGCCTCAGAGGACATCAGGCCAATTGGCAAGCCAGCAGAAGCCCAACCCTGATGACCTGGGTAGAGCATGGGAGGGGTCCAGCCATGCAAGAACCTGGGAGAAGCCATGCAGGGAGGTCCTGGCTGAAGGCCTCCAGGGAACAGGCCAGCGAGAGAAAGAGGCAGGGGCAGCAAGATTGGGGCAGCAGACTGGAGAGAGTGGTACTCCAACTCCTGGCCCAGATAAGGGCTCAAGCCAAAGGGGCAGAGCCAGGGCTGGGGCTTTGGTGGGGCAAGGAGTGGCAGTTCCACAACCAGGACAGGGAGAAGAGAGAGAGCATTGTACTGCCCATCCAAGGGAAATGCTCCAGGAAAGAGAGGGCAGACTTCGGTGACACAACCCTCCCCTCATTTCTACTCTGAGGTCTGGGGAGACCCAAGGACTGAAAATGGCACAATGGCCAGAGGGTGGCACCAGAAAGAGAGAGGCCCCACATCTCCTTTATGCAACTGTCCCTAACCCCACCTCACCAGAACAGGTATATATGCAGCTTTATGGTTCTCTGAATGTGAGTCTCACTCAGTCACAGCAAACTTACTCTGGCACAACCTGTTGCTGTCCCTTTAAAGTTTCCAATAAAAAGCATGGCAGCTTTTACATCTAAGAAAAGATCCACCTGTTCACTGGTCTTACAGTCAGAAGTATCCTTAAGCATAAGTGATTCAGTGGAAACCTATGAAATAAAGAAAAAGAGATTAAATATCTCTCCCTCCCACCAAATAACAACAGCTATAACAATAATTATATACATACTATTAAAAACAGACCACCACCACCCCATATTCCAGGCTTGCAATAACAACCAGGAAGGTGTTGCTTTTTTTTTGGGGGGGGGGGACACACACAAATTTATTAACTTTTTATCCCATCTATCCAGGCTGCTCAGGGTGGCATACATGGTTCCCTCCCCATGGTTGTTAGCTTAACAACTATTATGCTTCACTGCAAAGTGGGGATTTGAATCCACATCCCCTCAGGTTGTAATCTGCTACTCTAACCATCAGAGAGCAGAGAGGATGTGGCTCAGTGGTAGAGCTGTGCATGGAAAAGATCACAGGTTGAATCTCTAGCATTTCCAGTTAAAAGGAATCAGGTAGCAGGTGATGTGAAAAACCTCTGCCTGAGACCCTGAACAGCAGCCGCCACTTGGAACAGACCGTACTGACCTTGATGGACCAGTGTTCTGATTCAGTGTAAGGCAGCTTCATGTATTCACTGAACTACACTGGCTCTTTTTACTGGCATTTACTGCCAATGAGAGCCAAACTACATTATGTCATTTTAAAGGAAAATTTAGCCATTTAAAAACTGCTGCAAGGGCCCAGTCCTGATCAGGCCCATGCTGCAGTAGTACTAAACTATCTCCCCACCCAAATTTTCAAGTGCTGAAACAAGGCTATTTCGAAACAGGGAACAAAGTCAACTGGTGGTGCTGCTGCTGTGTGGACCTCATAGCAATTTTTCAATGGATAAATTTCCCTCTAAAATGGAATTGGCAGCCATGGGTTGGATCCCTGGCCTCCGTAATGTGTAGAACAGCCCTTTAAGGTAGTAAAACACACTAATGAATTCAGAAACTGATGTTGGTATTTTTTTGCCCCGCGGCATTCTCATTTATATAATCATCAACTAAAGCAGAATTGAAAGTGTTCCTAAAGTGGGATTACATGTAGTCCTGCAGTGCTTTTTTGCTCAAGGACTTTCTTGTATCAGACAAAGCAACTGTTAGCTTCAGAGTGAGCAGGAGTGTCTTTACTTGCTGGCTCAAGACTCCTAAGACCCCATTGCTTTTCTTCTGAAAATACAAATGCTACATGTCCCCATACCTTTAAAAAAAAATCTTAATCTTAGGTAGCAAAGCAGGAGGACATGTGCAATTTTAAGCCGCCAAATGCCTTGGAAAGAACTGAAGCTAACCACAGTTGCTTCACCTGATAAAAGAAAGCCTACACAGACAAGAGTCACAGAACTATACATTTCAGCCTAAATGCATTAAAACGATGTACAAAAAGAAAAGAAAATATATGAAAAAAGAAAAAGAAGAAGTGTAAATTCTGTAAGGCTGCAGTGCTAAGTACAACTTTAGGAAGTCGGTTCCACTGAAATCTGTGGGATTCATTTACAACCAAAGGGGTTAGAATTGGTGTATGAATTCTGTGGAACTTATCACAGAGGAACACTGGGGTGGTATATGGTTTCTGCAAAAATTACATAAATTATTCCTGCATGTCCTGGTGAACATACTAGGAGTGGTTGCCTCTGACAGAGAGTACAACAGGCAACATGGGAAAGGTTTATTACTTGTTCAGTCTTGCTTTCAGTTAAACCCTGTGATAGCTCTTCTGACAAAGGCAGCACATTTTCTTGTTCTATTCCTTTATTCTCAGGTTTGTGGCCTTTCCCAGTCTGGAGACAGGACTTTGTATCCTTTGCTTCAGCAGTATCTTCTTCATCGTCACTAGAAAGGACAACTAAAGCAAGGAAATAACAGTGCAGGATTAATCAGATAACAATATTTTCAAATAAAATTGATGAAATGCTTGAATAATGATCTGAGCTCTAATCTATAACTGGTAAAAGTCAACCCATAAATCATCTGAAAGAAACAGCATCATAAAATAGTAATTTGGACATACATTGATGTGAATTATATCTACCTATCTCAAAGTTTCTAAAGAAGGACAGTGTTACATACTCGGCTCTGCTGAATCATCGGTCTGTTTACTATTTTCCAATATATTCCCAGGCTCCTCCAAAGGCTGAGCTGTATTCACTTCTTGTTTCTTAGGAGAATTAACTAGGGGTGATATCTGGACATCCTTACTGATGACAGAGTGCTGCTTTCTTTTTGGAGAGATATTTGAGCAGCTTTCAGCTGGACAACTGACAACAGTATCCTGATTAGCAGTCGTGAAGGTTTTACAATGGTCCAGTTCCAAAGGTTTTTTTATGTTTGCCTGCTGAGGGTTTTGTTCTTGACCCTGGTGATTCTCACTTGGGCATCTGCAGCAAGGTGACTCAATTGGTTTTGTGCTCTGTCCTTTCTATAAAAATAAAACAAAACAAAACGCTGTTTAAAAAAAAAAAGAGGTTGCAGAAGTCCCCACTTGGAGAAAAGCACAGTAGAAATACTTAAATAATAGGATGACCTCATGGCACAAAGTTTGCCAGCTTGTACACCGACAGCTACCAATAAGTGCTGAACAAGACCTAATCCCTCCAAGACCAATGTGAACAACAAAGGACAGTGGAAAAATCAATTCTGGGAATGTAGCAAGATACAATGATGTCTCTGGGTCCTGGCAACCCCTCAATGATGTCCTCAGGGCACACCAGAGGCAACCACTCCTAGTACGAATCAAAGACTCCTTCATTAACCCAAATGGACTCATCCAAATGACAGTGCAATGTGGAGTCCTTTTGTGGATCAAAAACTGGCTAATTAATAGGAAACAGAGAGTGAGTATAAATGGGCAATTTTCTCAGTGGAGGGTGGTAAGCAGTGGGGTACCACAGGGATCAGTACTTGGTCCACTGCTTTTTAACTTGTTCATTAATGATTTGGAGTTGGGAGTAAGCAGCGAAGTGGCTAAATTTGCAGATGGAACTTAGTTGTTCAGAGTGGTAAGAACCAGGGAGGATTGTGAGGCACTCCAAAGGGATCTGTCGAGGATGGGCAAGTTGGCGTCAACATGGGAAATGGGGTTCAATGTGGCCAAGTGCAAAGTGATGCACATTGGAGCCAAAAATCCTAACTATATATACACGTTGATGGGGTCCAAAGTGGCAGAGACTGACTAAGAGAGAGATCTTGGAGTAGTAGTAGATAACTCACTGAAAATGTCGAGACAGTGTACAACTGCAATAAAAAAGGCCAACGTTATGTTCAGGATTATTAGGAAGGGAACTGAAAACAAATCAGCCAGTATCATAATGCCCCTGTATAAATCAATGCTGCAACCTCATTTGGAATACTGTGTACAGTTCTGGTCACCACACCTCAAAAAGGATATTAGAGCATTGGAAAAAGTGCAGAAAAGGGCAACTAGAATGATAAAAGGGTTGAAACACTTTGCCTATGAAGAAAGGTTAAAGCGCCTGGGGCTCTTTAGCTTGGAGAAACGACGGCTGAGGGGTGACATGATCGAGGTTTACAAGAATACAAGAACTCGTGGGCACTCAATGAAATTGCTGAGCAGTCAGGTTAGAACAGATAAAAGGAAGTATTCTTCACCCAAAGAGTGATTAACACATGGAATTCACCACCACAGGAGGTGGTGGCGGCTACAAGCATGGATGGTTTCAAGAGGGAATTATATAAACATATGGAGCAGAGGTCCATCAGTGGCTATTAGCCACAGGGTATAGATAGGAACTCTCAGTCTGGGGCAAGTGATGCACTATCTTCTTGGTGCTTGGGGGGGAGGACAACAGTGAGAGGGCTTCTAATGTCCTGGCCCCACTGGTGGACCTCCTGATGGCACCTGGTATTTTTGGCCACTGTGTGACAGAGTGTTGGACTGGATGGGCTATTGGCCTGATCCAACATTGGGTTCTCTTATGTTCTTATGAGAACACAACCTGCATTGGGAAAGATGCTGCAAGATCAGACATTGCCTTACCCTGCCATGGGCCTGCCAGTACTATCACATGCACACCAAAGCCTCGGTCCGCTCAGGATCCCCCCCCCCCATGACATTTCAAAATCTGGGACATTTCACTTGGACTCAGAAATGCCCCACACTGAAATATGTCTCAACGTGATATTTCTGTTGTTGCTGTTGTCGTCAAGTCACAGCTCAGAAGGAGTTTCTATGTACCCTCCCCTCTGTGGTTGTTTATGGCTCCTTAAAATAAATATTCTTCATCCATAATTTCATAAGACTTTCAAGGAAGAGTTTTCTGGGACTGAGTCTATTTTCTGGATCTACCTGCAGGTACAGAGAAATTTTGAATTTTAAATTGCTCTGGCTGTTATTTAAATGATCACTGCTACTTTTAGAGTATTTGTACTGATGTCAGCAGCCTTCAAAGTGGGGAAAAGGTGGGAGGGTGGTGGAAAGTGCCATCAAGTCACAGCTGACTTATGGCGACCCATAGAGTTTCCAGGGCAAGAGATGTTCAGAGGTGGTTTGTCATTGCTTGCCTCTGTATCATGATCCTGGTATTCCTTAGAGATTTTCCATCAATCTACTAGCCAGGGATGACCCTGCTTAGCTTCTGAGAGCTAATGAAATTGGGCTAGCCTGGACTATCCAGGTCAGGGCTGGTATTTCTAGAGACTGGCAAATATACTAGTTTGGTACATATACCAGCATATATTTATGCACACATTATATCTAAGACAAAACAATATATTAGTTATTGGTACAACTTATCATTCTTTTAATTACTGTGACTAAAACATATAAACATTACTCACACTACACAATAATGATTTTTTTTGAGAATGTACATTCCACTGACTTGAAAAACCTTCACTTCTTCTTTTTCTGCATTCATTATTTTGAAAGCATATTTCCCTCCAATCAGCAGAGGCATTCTTTGAATCTTTTCTTCCTCTATCTTGATTATCTCTTTCTTTATTCTGTATGCTACAGTCTGTATTTAAAATTTTAAAAATAGAACAGTCAAGTAAAGGTAGATTGAAATACACTTTTGACACTACTTTAGACCCACTGCTTAAGGCATAATGATATGAAGATGGACCAAAAACCAGTGTCTTCACCCTATTACCCTAATTTACTTCATCTAGAAAATCTACTTAGTTTCCAAATCAGTAGTATGTTAAGAAATACTTACACGTAAGACATGCAAGAATAATTTATGCAATTTTTACTGCATTAAATATATCTGAAATAATTAGCACTTCCAGTTCTGTACTCACAGTCATTATAATACAGACTGTAACTTAATGTATAAACACATACTAAAAGAATAGGGAAACATCCTGTCAAAAGTTCCAGTCTCAACCCCGGGTAAGGACTTTTGGTGCAAGGGGAGTGCGTTGCAAAACAAAGTTACAAAGTACCAGAGAGAGTCTAAAACTCACCCTAGTCTTGGTAGGTTGCCACCAGATCTTCCAATCTATCCCAACAGCCCAGGAGTGAAAGACCAAGCCTCCCGGCTTCTCAGGGAACTGAACAAGAAAAGTCAGCCCTGCAGAGTGGGACTGCAGCCTGAGTTTCCAAGACAAAACAGTTAACTGGTAGGCAGTCAAGAGCCAAGGCTCTGGATTTAAGGCTTTGAGGCTATTGAAGGCAAAAACCACGACAGAGTAAAAATAGAATTATTTATTTAAGGTGCAAAAATGTATAAAACATAGTGAAGGAAATAAAACAATTAAACCTAAGCTTTTCCAGCATAGCTAAACATACAGAAACAAGGTTCCAGGTTCAGCAAAGGCAGTCAGTTCCAGCGAGACAAGATGTTCACAACATTAGCCAGTACAGGCAGGAATCAAGTGGGATGCCATTCTGGGAGCTCTGAACCACTGACATAATGTTGTGTCAAGTAGTCACAAGCTCCGCTAGCCATAATGTAAGGGCTAACTAGATTTATAGGAAAAGGTTCTCTGATTGGTCTTAGGCCTTTACACCAATGAGATACCCGAAAGGTGATGTACCTCTCTGAGTTGCTAGGCATATGACATCCAAGGATGAACAAGAGAAAGAGGGAGAGCAATGAAACCACACTACAGATAGGTCTGTCCCTGCCCCCGCAGAGGTGTCTAGAGCTCAATTGCTTGGAATGTGCTAATTAGAGGTTCAAGGGCGGTTGGTACTACCTTCAGCTGAAAACAATTTAGCTCTGGCAAGGTCACCATGATATCTCTAACCATCTCTGGGAAGATTCTTTTGACAGCCTGAACCAAAGATTTTATTTTACAGAACAGAGCAAGGAACCATTTTTCTTTACACATCCATCCTGTTCCACTGTTACTGAGTGTAGGTAACTAACTGGGTGATTTTAAATTTCTAGTACTTTAACAGGAATAAACTATACTGCATTCAGGTAAGTAAGCTAAAGATTGCTGCATAACAAACTTGAATTAAAATATGTTACACAGCAGTCTGTGGGACTAAATTCAAGGATGAAATGATCAGTAATAACATCAAGGATTCCTATTATGTTTGTGGAAATAAAAGGATTTGGATAATCTATTGAACAGAACTTTCAGTCTGTATCTCAATCTGGACAAGAAGAATTCTACCTTAGCAAATCCATTCAGTTTAAATGTCACATCCAAATAGTGAAATGCATTATAAAATGTCTTAATTGCAAACCTTCTAGCACCACATCACATCTTCTTAGAGTCGGTACTGAATTGCTACTTTCTGTCTCTTTAGAGGGTTTCAGAAGATGGTCATTTGGCCTTCTATGATATCTTCCATGCCTGGAAGGGGAGAAACCAAAGTCATTAATCTCACTTAAACCTTTAACAATGATTAATAATGTTTACAGATGATCCAACCTCCTCCTTGATATGTAAACCTCAATGTTCACTAAATTTAAAACTAATTGAATCCTCCTTCAGTCAGATTTCAAGAAAACTCATAAACCTACTATCAAGTCAGATTGCATATTTAAGTTGCATTCTCCTCTCCCCGCTTCTTTCAGTCAGCACATGTGTGGAGAGAAAGACACATATACTAATTATATTGTTCTGATTGGGAATTGCAGGATGCCTTGCTTAACACCCCAGGAAGTAATTGGATGTAAGTAAGGCTCACTGGGAGCAGGAGCTGGCTACAGATTCTACTTCCATGATGAGCTATGTTGATAACTGGCAATATTCTCTCAGGGATGCATTCACCCTGATGTGTGAAAAATCTGCTGCAGCCCAGGACACTCAAAAACTTTATTATGACTTAAAGGCATGCTTACACACCTTTACTGTGGGGGATTCAGTGATGGTGCTAACAGCAAAGGCAGGCAATTAAGTCTGAGTGGTGGCAGGTTCCACCCTATACAGCAGGAGGGGAGGAGGCAAGTGAGTGCAAACTTCCTCACACAAACACAGATCTAACATCACCTCTTGGACACTCAAGAACAAGGGGGGGGGTTCAGATCACTATATATGTGATCTAAGTAACTGGCTGTTACATACAGATGTTAAAAATACAATTTCATGCCTCACGTGCATTAAGTAGCTATTGATTTAGTGAACTAATTTCCTCAGAAAGATTAAAAGATATTTTCATTTATACTGTATAAGCATTGCAGTGCCCTGGCAATTTAAAAGATCATAAAGTGAGTATAAACATATTTATGAGTCCTCTTAGGACTTTTTACATATTCACCAAGATTAAGGTCTAGTTCTCATATCAGCAAGGTTAGTGAAAGTGAAGCTATACAGACTGTTCCTCTACACAAATGGTTCTAACCCAGTCTTCTTTTTGACTTGCTAGTTCTCTGTATGTGGGGATTTTTAAATATATACGAAACAGCACTGAATCATATGACCTGCCACCTGCAGTTTGAAGTGGTACAACACAGGCACAGGATTACCAATTCAGTGAGAACTAAACCTATGAATAACACTGATTTCTTCTAAAAGGCCAGACTAAGGAGTTGCTTATATTCTTGGTTCAAATTCTTGATGGGCAATGCATGATTGCAGGCAGGTGTGCCTTGTTCTTGGAGGGCTATTGTAAAGAAACACTGGTTATCCACACAGTGGAGGGAAGTAAGTGGTGGGATCCCACAAGGATTGGTACTGGGACCAGCGCTACTTATTTATAACTGCTCTTGAACTGGGGGAGAGCAGATGTTACAAAAGTATTCAGGATGGTGAAAAGCAGGACAAATTGTAAAAACCACTGAAGGTTCTAATTTGGGTGACTGGAAAACAGTGTGGCAAATGAAGTTCGATATTGGTAAGTGTAGGTTATGCACAATGGAACAACAACTACAAAAAACTAACTTTGCTGATGGGGTCTGAAGTGAGATTAAGATGGAAAGATTTTGGGATTCTGGTGGAAAGTGTTGAGGAATTCCTGAGCCCAGGAGTGTTCCTTGGGACCTCAGGCCTCACCAGAGTTCAATGGGCTGGATGGAGGCTGGCTAGAGACCAAATCTTTTCCGAGGAACAGAAAAGAGCAGTTGTGCCACACTAGAACTATTTATTGAACTTCAGAAACTTGCAGAAAACCTTAATGTGTAACATACAGTACAAAGAAAAACCCAGTACCTCAGACAGAGTGCCCTGAATACATGCAATTGGAATATAGTCTGTCTGCCTACCAAGACCCACAGAGAATCACCGGGAGTTGTTGGCATGCAGCCCAGAGCAATGCAAGCACAAGCGATCTGCAGTCTATAGAATCAAATGTAGATGTCAATTAGGAATGTGAGGAGCTTGACAAGACCCAGCCCCTCATATGTTGGCAGTATGAACTTTGCCCAAAGTTAGTTTATTATCTGTGAGGTCAAGAGGCTCTAGACAGCCTCTTCATCAAGGATAGGGAGCTAAGGAGCCACATAAACTGATAATCTATATAGATCCAGGTAGTCAGCCATGTTGGTCTGAAGCAGTAGAACAAATTTAGAGTCCAGTGGCACCTTTAAGACCAACAAAAGTTTATTCGAGGTATGAGCTTTCCCTTCCCCTCATACATTGAATAAAGCTTTGCTGTCTTAAAGGTGCCGCTGGACTCTAAATTTGATAATCTATATGTTTAGATTTGAGCCTGGTACCCTTGTCTCCTGGAATGTTAACTATGCTCATATGCCAAGGGCATATGCAGGGCAATGCTTACTTGAAATAATATAGCACTAGCCGGGTGCAAAGCCTTGTGTGATATTGCACCAAAGAACAGATGTTAAAGCCAATTCCAGATGATGCTCAAAAAGGCCTAGTCTCATTTAGGAGTAAATTCTGCAACAGAAATCTTGATGAGAATGTCAAATCAGTGTGTTACAGCAATGAAAAAGGTAAACTCCATGCTGGGAATTATTAAGTGATCAATATTATGTGGTGGTGGAAAGTGCCATCAAGTTGCAGCCGACTTATGGTGACCCTGTAGGGTTTTTCAAGGCAAGAAATGTTCAGAGGTGATTTGCTATTGCCTACCTCTGCGTATCAATCCTGGAATTCCTTGGTGATCTCCCATCTAAGTACTAACCAGGGCTGACCCTGCTTGGCTAGCCTGGGCCATCCAGGGCAGGCCAGGCCAATATTATAATGGTCAATATTATAATGCCCTTCTTATACAGAGCTATGGTGTAGCTTCAGTGCAAATATCACATGCAGTTCTAGTTGCCGTGTCTCAAAAGGGATACTGCAGAGCTGGAAACTACAGAAGAGGGCACCCAAGGTGATTGAGGGAGTGGAGAACCCCCTGAACTGAAGAGTTTGTTAAGAAAAAAGATGGCTAAAGAGAAACATAAGAGAGGTTTATAAAATCATGCATGAGGTGGAGTTTTTCTCTGCAAGCTATGCTGGAAAGGACAGAGAAAGAAGAGAAGGAAGAACTACTACCTGCAGAATTCCTTCCTTTGATATATTCTTATAAGTTACAAGTGGAGACCTGCACGAAAACTGTGGAAGCAGCCATCACATTCTGTCCACTCTTGCTTCCTCTCTACTTCTGCCTCTCCTCCTCTCTTTCTGTTTCTCTCTTCTTCTTAGTCTTCTCTCTCTAGTTCTCCCTTCCTCAATATCTGTCTTTCTCTTGCTATCTGTCCCCTTAACCTCTGCTGCCACTCCTTCTAGAACCTCCATGCCTCCTGAAACACAAATTCTCATCCCCCAAATGCCCTCGTATCAAACACACACACCATTGTTGATTTCTTTCTTTCCATGTCCCTAGGGCCTCACACATGCAAACACTGTGTCCTTAATTTCTCTTTCTCCATCCCACTCTCACATGCGTGCACCTGCACACTGTGACAGGCCGTTTCTATCACCTGAGGGGACCCACACAGCCTCCTATGATTTTGAGGGAACCAGGTTTATTTTAAACTATAACCCTTCCCCTCAATTACCAGGTGTTCTAAAGGTAGCGAGTGTACAGACTTTGGGTTCGCTGCTTTGAGGTAAGTTTTGTGGTGCAGTAGTAGAGTATGGAGGTCACTGAGGCAGGAATTGTAAATTAACCACAAAGAAGATTTGTTTATTTACAGACTAGTTTCCATGAACAATTCAGCAGCACAGGACTCCAGATAGACAAAAGAGAAACTTGGCTGAGGCACATTAATTTAGTTTCAATTTTCAAGCATAAACAGGCTTTTACTGATTAGCCACTAGGTTAGATCCTCATACACACAGAGGATTCCACCCACACCAGCCTGCCCTTTCCCAAGAGGCAGACTAAATGGCACAAGGTCTGCTCATTGCCAGAGACAGGCCTAACAATTGGGTACTCTATTCTCTGTCGGAAGTAGAGCCCAACCACTCTGCCACACTATCAAGCAGAGCTACCCTTCACTCTGTCTGCTCTTTTCATGAGCCAGACCTGAGTTCTCACTGCTGTCTCCCTAACGCAGAACTCAACTCCACTCCAGCTGTGCTCAAGTGAGCAGCTGTTATTCCCTCAGGGATGGGACAGCCTTCTGTCCCTGTCTTTCTCTCTCACACACAGGCATACACACACACATTTCTTTCTTTCTCAGTCCCTCTGGTTTCTCTCTCTCTCTCTCTCACACACACACACAGTTATTAATTTTTTTTGCATCCTTTCTGTCTCTCTCACACACTCTCCTGTTACCTTAGGGGTGCTTTCACACACAAATAACACACTGTCAATACACTTCCAAATGCACTTTGCAACTGGATTTTACTGTGTGAAATGGCAAAATCCACCTGCAAACAGTCGCTAAAGTGGATTGAAAATGCATTATATAGCATGTGTGAAAACGCCCCTTCTCTCTTTCCTTCTCCCCCTGCTAGGGCTGCCAAATCCCCCCGGGGGGCGGATTTCCCCCCGCTTTGGAGGCCCAATTTCCGCCCCCGCAGAATCGGGCCCCAGGGGAAACCCCACCCCCGGATGCACGTCACAGGGAAGTGATGTCATGACGCCGGGCACGCTGGGGGCGGGGCACAGCCATTTGAGGTGACGTACATGTGGCGCGCGCACATGCCAGGAGCCGCCACAAAGTCCCCCGCCGGAGAGGTAAGTCGACTTGGCAACCCTACCCCCGCCCATGTCCACCCACTTGCTGGCTCCTGCTGTTCTTGCTTCTGCAGCTCAGCACGGAGGTGGAAGGAACCAGTTCCCACTCTTCCTTCCCTGCTCACCCACCTGCCTATCAGAAGGGCAGCCACTGCCTCAAGCCCCCCCCCTCCTCCCTTTGGCTCCCCTTCTGCATAGAGCCTCTACCTGCCTAGCTCAAGAGATGGCAACAGCCACTACTACAACTGCTGCCTTCACTGCAAGGAGAGCAATGAAGCCAGAGGATAGTTGTCTTCTGTGTGCAAGCGTGGACAGCCTTACAGTGTTTCTGGCAAATTTAATCCACCCTCTCCATTTTTGTTTGAAGTTCTCAGATTTTTCTGCAAACCAGGGGGTTCCCCCCAAGTTCGCTGAAAAATCTTCTTTCCATGGAAGTGAGCCTAACCTGCAGATTTACGTATTCGCAGACTGCCCCCCCCCCATTAGATATATAACTTCTGTGTACTTGTAGGCCCTTGTGGGAGTCTCCTGGGACCAAGCCAACAGAAGACCAAACCCCTAACACCACATATCTTTCCACTTTCAGACATTATATTAGTAAATCCAAAAAGACAAATGCCCCATTTCTTGAAATTATATACAAAAGTACTCATTCTGAAACATTATCTATCCCGAATCAGCACTTTCAAAAATAAACATAACCCACTTTTTCTTTTTAACATAACCCACTTTTTAAAAACAGAATGGGAATCAAATATCTTATGCAGTTGTAATGTAGGAAAAGCAACAATCAATGTTCACGATTTCAGCATTGTTGGCAGGAACTCTGGGACAGGAGTTTAAATACGAGGCTAATGTTTAAGTTTCACTATATCACTTTCTCTTCTTCTGATTTCCTTCCCTCTAGTCTTATTTTTCGCCTGCAATTATTTTGTACAACGAATGGAGAAAGTAATGCCAAATGACTGTTCCTGCTCTTCTGTTTTACAACAAATCACAGACCCAGGTGTCCACTCACTTTTACAAAGCCCAGGTATGAGCCTCAAACTGCTTCAAACTGATCTGCACTTTCAGTTGCACCTTGTTAGTGTAATTTGCACACCTCCCTGGAAAGTGGAAAGAGCCTACTTCAGCATTTACTTTATATACATTCCTGTAGCTTTCAGAAACAACGTCTCCTGATTAAGGAGAACTTTTTATGCCACCACGTTTACTCATTTGTAAATGACAAATTACAGACAGAATAATTTAGGGGTCACTTATGACTGTAACTGGGATTTTTGGAACCCCTGTGCAGTAAACAGTCATGGGTACAAGTCCTTCTGACACCATTTTCCTCATTGAAGTGACTCGTAGATGCACTTCCATAACTGAAAAAGATTAATAATAAAAAGGATTCCCACTTCCATATTGATGTTCCTTATTACCCTATCTTTCCCTGATAGTCTAGAACAGCTTGTGAACTTTACATAACACACCATCATAGTACTATGGCTAGCAACAAATTGAAGAAATTTAATTGATTAAACCATTACCTAGTAAATCAATTAATTAATTATAAATAAGTTTGCTTCCTGCCAAAATTTCCCTATAGGTAGCTTTTAAATATTTCAGTGGGCTTAGACCGGAATGACTCCACATAGGATTGCATCACAAGTAAAGGAATTATTAGCAAAACTACAGTTCAATGAACAAAAGCTCTCTGTTAGAGGGAAAGGCCACTTTTAATATTTTCTTTTTCCATACAGTAATTCATTGGGACTAACAGAACCTCAAGAGATAAATGTGTACCTTTAACTCTCAGATCCACTCATTACTTGGCTCTCACCAACTGATCAACTAAGGAGTAATTAACATACTAAATAAACTTTTTGTAATCCTGCAAAAGGCTTCATAACAGTCTTAAAATAATATATTTTTAAAATATGTACTCTTCCCCTATTCTGTTTTGGTTAAGGTGCCTATATTATAAAGTAAACGGCAAGTAATTCCCCCTCTTACATATAAATTCATACAGAAGACTTTAGAATGACAGAGTCAATACATGGCTACTAATTTATACTGACCACAGTGGTGCGAACCACTGAATTCTGATGGCAGCAACATAAATAATCCCTAAACTTCAAGCATTCAATTTATTTTATTATATGATAGGATATTATAATGACAATTTCCCCACAACAGTCTCCATGAATATTCCTCCATGGAAATCATTCCCAAAGCACATCTATGGAAACTAGAGAAGCACTGAAGAAGCATGCAAACATGCATGTGAACACACAAAATACAAAAAAGGTGAGCTACAGTTTAAGTTATTTTGAATCCCATTTATTTCAGTTAGACAGTTGAGTATGTGTGTAATTCTCACAGTGCAATCCTATGCAGTTACTCCAATCTAGTACATTGAAATTAATGGCTTTAGTCTGGTAGAACACTGCTTAGGGTTGCACTGTTAAAGCATTTAACTTTAGGGGGACTGTATCATATGTTCACAATTTCAAATGTACATCCTTGTAAATGTTAGTTGCAACCGAATCATATTTTAGCAATATTAGTTTAAGGACCAAAATCACAAAAATACTATGCTGGATGACATACCTTTTTGATAAAATACAGCTTTGTTGAGAACTTATTTTTTGACATGATTGGCTGGCAACAGATGAGGAGGGCTCTTCATCTGATTGCAAATTGCTAGCATCAGATAGATTAGCATCAGCTAAAAGATGAGTTTGCACGTATTTTCTTCCTGTTTTCGTCCTCAGAATATTCGTCAAGGTAACTTTGGGTTGCCTGCCATACATACAATAATTAATACTCTGGAACTTGTACAAAGAATGTTTGGTTGAATTCATGTATCATAAATGTTTGGGTAATCTCAAAATCTTACTAACTATAACTTAAACCAACTTCATGAAAACAGATGGAAGACAAGTGAAGTGTCCCAAAGTACAGATGGGTCACAGAATAAGGAAAGACCAAATAAAACTTTATTGTTGGGCTTGAATTTCAACATTTTAGATGATGCCATTAAATATCATGAAAAACTGCCAGCATGAGTAAAAATGTAGCACATAAACTAAGGAAATTAACTATGAATGTAGTTTTCACAAAGCTCAAAAGAGCACATCTTGCTATTTATCTACCTAAAGTTGACAGCCTTTATATATAAAAGTCAGCAACAAAAAATT
The DNA here is from genome assembly GCF_001447785.1 of Gekko japonicus. Taxonomy (NCBI): domain Eukaryota; kingdom Metazoa; phylum Chordata; class Lepidosauria; order Squamata; family Gekkonidae; genus Gekko; species Gekko japonicus. Next base: position 944,039 of record NW_015173690.1, on the reverse strand, counting down.
TGAACAGTGATTGTGTCATCTCTTCCAGAAGCCACTCTGACAGATATATCTGTTTTTATTTGAGAATAGAAACACCAAAAAAAAAAAATGCAGCAGCCATGGTATTTGATTAAAAACAAAAAAAAATAGCAGCAAAATATTTCTTATCTGAGTATGTAAGACTGATACAATGAACTATGAACTTGTGCTTAACAAGTAAGGCAATGCCTTCCCACGGTGATTTCTTATGTCAGCAATTCCTACACTTTGAGGTGTGTAGGGTTTACTCTTCCATTCTTTGAAGACTACTATATTTTCACAGGCCACAGCCACATGGAAAATTTCTGAAAGGCTTCTAAATTAAAATGCAATTCAGTGTTCTCTCCAGTGAAACCATAGATAATAAAGGGAAAGGGGATGCTTTGTAAAACAGCAGGTAAACTATGCTACGTCTGTATATATTCCATGAGCTGGATCCACAAACTGAGCAAGTAAATGAAAGAGGCCTTTGATGCCAACCCCGTTTCCAGAGCAGCCCCCCTCAAAAAAGTTTTTTTTAAGGTTTGGGGCCCTTCAAGAATTGTTTGGTATGCAGTGCAAGGGACTGCAGTAAGACAGTGGATCAGCTGAAATTTCCTTCCCCCTCATGCAACAGAACAGTTTCAGGTGACACCCCCCCCCCGAGCAGCAGCCTTCTATGCCAGATCCCACCTTGTTCCCAAAACTTCCTGACCATCATGGCTGCCTTTAGAAAGGGGAGACTTGCACTGTTCCAGAAGGGCTGTCTCCAATGGAGACTATACTACTCAGGGCCACTTCATTCATCCTTACATTTGCCCACAGAGTTCAGAATGGCTATAATAAACTGTAGCATAATTTGAATTTAAATTCAAAGTTCATTATTGTTCATTCTAGAAAAGCCCTCCAATATTTGTAGTTGTAAATTGGTACTTTGTATTTTCATCAGTAGGTACATCACATACTATTGGTAGGCCATGGGCCACAGTTTAAAAACCAGTGTTACTGGAGCTAATTTATATTTTGCTGTTTGAACACAAGCATCTTCTAGCTGTTCTCTAATCCTTCTTTGTAGTCTATCAGTCAGTTTCTTAATGTTCTGCATTTTCCTGCTGTACAGTATATATATATCTATCTATCTCAAAGGATGTTTTCATTACGAAATACGCTGTTCCGTTGAGAAGTGTATAAAAAGTCCTATGGGAAAACCAAACAATTCACAGAGGAATGGGTAAGTTTCTAGTAGCAACACAACTCTGTCTTCTCTGCAAAATTAAGGACTGTGGATGTAAAAAAGTTCCAAGAATAATAAACCCTACATGAAATAGTATAACTATTTATTTTCTGGGAAAAAGCGATAACATTATGAACAGATCTCTCTTGTAGGTGTAAATATACTTTTAAAAAGATATTTATGACAAGAACTCATCATCTAATATTTCAAATAGGCAGAAATATTCCCTCTAGTATTCCTGAAACTTGCTAGAAACTAACATGAAGTTTTACAAGAGATATGAGTAGACAAATTCCCTCTCAAACTAAGTGATTCAACAAGACGGTTAAGATCTCTCAAAAAGATGTGCTGTATGTGAAAAATGGCTTATGACCACAAGACGACAAAAAATACTTGCTCATGGAAAACAATTACATGCATTTTTCAATAGTAAATAGGTAAAGATGTATTATGTCTGAGATTGAGTTAACCAAACATACCTTTTAGATATAAAAAGGCTTTGGTGAGGTGAACTTAATATTTGCCATATCTCTATACTGTCAACAGATGATGAGGTTTGCCGAGCTGATTGCAACTTGACAGCATGAGATAAATTAGCATCAGTTATAAGCTGTGTCTTTATGTATTTTCTTCCTACTTCCGTCTTCAGGACATTCGTCAACATAACTTTGGGTTGCCTGCCATACATATAATAATAGTGTTGATAAGTAAAGTAATGAAATCTAAATAAGATACATGAATCCAACAAACTTTCTTTAGAGAACTTAATAATCTCAAAGTTATATTTTCACTTCAAAGATCTCAGCCAAGGATTTGTAAAGAATCTTTCTGAAGACGTGGAAATTAAGGTGGATTACCTTAGCTGTGTCTACTTTTCATTCTACAGTTAGTCTTTTTAAATATATTCTTCCCTGAGATGGCTTTTTATCTACTGTGTATTTAATGCATGAGCAATGCATTAAAAACTCTTTATTCTGATGCTAGCAAATTACATCTGATATTTTTGTTTGGGGACCTGATAAATACAATATAGTATCTAATAATTTAATTACAGTGCTTATGTGTGACAAAAGTAACTGCACATCTCCACTGAAGTATTATGAACAACAGTGTTGGAATATGCAATAAATAGCGGAGCACTGCTTATATCTTAAGTCTCCTTGAATCATGGAATGATCCAGAGGAAGCCAGAGAAATCAGGGCTCAGTCCTGGAAGGAAACAGACAATTCGGCTAGAAGTTCGGCAAAACCTATAGTTCCTTTCTTTGAGTCCAACTCAGTCTATCCTGAAACACTATGTGAATTCAGTAGTACACAGATAGCCTTCCTTTTTGGCAGTTTCGAAGTCCAATTGCAGACCTGAGTTGTTCAACAGTGGCAGAGGAGTATCCCTAACATTTTTAGCACTGTATCCCAGAGAGTATTATCCTGGCCTATAACAAGTGTTCAGGGAAATATATGAATGCTTCATAGAACATAATGAGATTTCCTTTGAGGTAATCATGCTTTTAATACAACTGCAACATGTAAATAAGGCCACAAAGAGATGGCCAGATTAAAATCTGCACATAGAAACTTTGGCTGAAAAAAAAGTATGCATTATGTATCGAGGTCTATCATATATGACACAACTAGTTTTCTGTCAAAATATTACATGCATGTATTAATATGTGTAACATTTAAAGTTTTGAGAGCTTCAAATTCACTAGGATTCCTTTTATCAGTGTTACCAACATGAAAAACTAGTTCTTTTATAGAGTATAACTACCAGCATTCTGATCTTCCAAGAATCACGTTACAAAGCTAATCCCAGTGCCCACAGAACTGCAGCATTAACTTCATACGTAAGAATTCATGTGTTTCTCTTCAAATGTTGGCAACAACAGCAACTGTTTGATCAAACAATACTGCTTGAAACCTAATGTGAAAGTAAAATGAAAATAATGCAAATAGGACACACTCTAGCAACGCTGTCCTGGATAAACCTAAATAAACCAGTATGTTTAAATCTAATCTTTTATTTACAGTGTTTACATGTGACACAAGTAAACTGAACCTCTCCACTGAAGTCATATTCTTCAAAACCTAAGATTCCATCATTCCAAGTAACCACCCAGTACTTCCCAGTACTTCCCAAATGGTCTTTGCAAAATCCTCTTTTTCCCCCCATCAACTCTCATCTGTCATCATGATGGGCATTTCACTAGCTCATCTTTTAAATATTAATCCAAATACATTACATAAATAAGGATACTTATGTAGCTACAAGAATTAAGAGAAGGACATACTTAAAAGTGAAGTGCATCCTTAAAAAGCAGAAGGTAGGAAAATCAACATAAATAGCCTGATCTGAGACCTGCTGTACCAGTGCACTGAGCATGCGGCATACCAACAGCCAGATCAACATTACCTCAAAGAATATTGTGTTATGCTGACATTGCGTTGGATCTAGTGCAAAATTTCCATTGGTCTAGCGCTCTTGCACAAACAAAAATCCAAGAAAGATTGTGGTGTTTGTGCTAAGTCAAACTTATTGTATCCTCATTTGAGTTTCCACTCACACAAGATTTATGCAACCAATTTCTGGACACTTTAGCATATAGGGAGTAAAATGCTGGGTATTGCACAAGATCTTGTGCAAATGGAACTCTAAGTCTGTTTATGTTTCTGCTTGCACATCTCTAGAAAACATCCTGTGTTTTTTTTTTAATAAAGGTTTTATTGGCTCCCCTAAAAAGGGGAGGTATTTCGCTTAAAAGAAAAAAAGGAAGGGGTAGACAGTGGGAGAAAGAGAAAGCTGAGTGATATATAAACTGGTAAATTAAACTGTTAGTAATGTCCAATTAATCTTCTTGGGCTTCTTCTGTGTGTTGCCAAACTTCTTTTCTTAGTCTTGTTACATGAATTCTCTGTTAGTATGTTAGTAATGTTCCTTTGAAGTTCTGTTAATAAAAAGGGTCTCTTCTGTGCACATTCAGAACCGCTTCTTTGCGTGCTGGGTACTTTTACTATCGCTGACGTGGAGGAGCTTCCTCTGTGTCTTCTCCTTCCGGCTTGTTAGATCCTCCTTCGGGTTGTTGTTAATACGCTCAGTTCATGTACTATAAATCCTCTTCCTTTCATGCCCCGGAGGTCCCCATTTTCGAGAATGGTATAATTTCATTTTCGCTTTTATATTCGCTCCCAGACTCTCTATGGGTCCTCCTCGCAATTGTTGACTTATAAGCGCTTATCAGGCACTTTTCGCTGTCACAATTCCAACTTATCTTTTTTGCAAAACTCCCGTCGGATTCACAGCCATAAACAGTCCAAACATTCAACAGCCGGCTCTTGCACACAAACAAACGCCCAGACGGAAGTCCCTCCCTCCTTCTCCGCTCGCTTTTGCCCAGCTCCGACATCTTTTCTTTTTTGTTTACTTTTAAAAAGTTCTTAAAATGTGCTCCAGAGAGACAAGTTTCTCGCTTTCAAATACATCAAAGGAAAACATCACTGTCCGCTCAATTCATCCCCCCCCTCCTTTTCTTTTTCGCTTGTATAGAGAAAACATCCTGGTTTTTGAAGAAGATTGGATTTATACCCCGCCCTTCACTACCCAAGGGAGTCTCAGAGCGGCTTACAAACTCCTTTCCCTTCCCCTCCCCACAACAGACACCCTGTGAGGTAGGTGGGGCTGAGAGAGCTCTGACAGAAACTGCTCTATTTCAAGAACAGCTGTGCCAGAACTATGGCTTGTCCAAGGTCATCCAGCAGGTGCAAGTGGAGGAATGGAGAATCAAACCCAGTTCTCCCAGATTAGAGTTCGCACACTTGACCACTACACCAAACTAGCTCTCATGTTTTTGTGTTTTAGAGAATTAATTGGAATATTCAAAAGAGAGAAATTTTTACCAACCAAGTTAAAAATAAATGACTACCACCAGTATCACCCAATGTGTATAGCAACAAATAATGTTGGTTTGTTTTAGATGATTTTAGGATTGTTTAAATTGTTACTGATGTGTTTTATCTTTTTATACTAGAAATAATGCCCGTTGCGGAAATAAATACAACGGGATCTAGAAAGAGGCTCTGGGAGAGTGCTCTGGCTTTGGGCAAACAGTGTCAGTTTCCTGTGGCGACCTCAGCAGGGTTTAATGACAGAGTCCACTGTTTTCTCCAGAGGGACTGATCTCTGCTACCTGAAGAGCATTTGTATGTTTGAGTTATCTGTAGCCCTCACCTGGAGAGTGGTAACCATTGTTACCCATTCTCCTCTCCCCTATGAGGTATGTTATGCAACTGAAAATTCCAACTGCCTTGCGGGGGGGGGGGAGTTTGAGGTGTGGAATGGACTGAAGTCCAATCAGCTTCCATATGCAAAAGACCAGGTTGTCGCAGCAGTTGTGGTGTGGGCGGGACCCGGGCTTTGCCTTCTGATTGGTGGCGATATATGCTGAGGAGCAGTGCCATCAGCCATACACTAAGGGAGTGCATTTTAGAATTAGAACTTTGGCACCCACTATTCAATTATATATAAGGAGAGATAAGCCGCCCTGTGCCGGCCTCGGCTGGGAGGGCAGGATATAAATGTGATTGATAAATAAATTAAAAACTAAAAGCGTTGGAAAATAAGACTACAGAATAGTTTGAAAGACAGAGCTTGAGGAATTTAACTCACATAACTCTGATTTTACAAACATCCTGCACTCATATGTCAAAATAAACTGCTTTGTTTGAGCCACAGTTTGTTGCACAAAGACTACCAAACATATATAGTTCCCCATTAGTCTGCTGTTTGCTTCCTTTCCCATCTCCAAGTGGAACCCCACAGTTTTACTCCACGCACCCCAGCACTGCCCAGTTGTTGGTTCACTACATATGCTGCCTGCTCACTATTAGTCAGCTGCAATGAATAGACAGGGAAAGGGTGGGAAAGATGAGGCCAGACTAAGCTTCCTACTCTGTTACAAATCATCCATCAGTTATTCTGCATATCAAATCATTTCAAAATATTCCCTAAGCACTCTGAAACTCAAAATAGAACTTGCAACCCCCTGAAACTCAAAATAGATCTTACAGCACCCTCATCTGCTATTTTACCACAGAACCTTTTCTTGGTTGTTGTTTTTTTCCTCAGAGAGAAGATAAAAGCTTAAAAAGAGGACACTAACCAGCTGCTGGATCATTGGAAATAGTTTAGTGGGGGACAGTGTTCCCTCTAAGCTGAGTTAGTGTGAGTTAACTCACAGTTTTTTAGCCTCTGGTTCACAGATTTTTGTCTTCGCTCAGGAACGATAGCTCCAGAGCAAACTAATTTATGCAGCAGCCAAATCGCTCGCTCACAACTTTAATGCCAGTAACTCACAAAGTAGAATTTTTGCTCACAAGACTTCACAGCTTAAAGGGAGCATTGGTGGGGGCACTCCCTTTGGGGGAGAGGTATGGCAGTATGTGGGATGTGAAATAATGTTTCATGGGGAGCAATTTTATTTTCTGTAAGTTGGTAAAATGCCTTTTAAATTGCCCCTCAGGACAGGCTGGAGCTGCATAGTCACTAGCAGATAGAGAAGATGTTGTCCCACTGATAGCTGAATGCAACAGAAGTGGCTAGGTTTCACTTTTGCTCTATTTAACCACTTCTTTAAGAAAAAGTATGAGAAATATACTGATCTAATTGGGATTCAAATATCACAACATACTACAGTCAACAAAACAGGTATAAACAAGGTTTAGAATCCCCATTTAATGCCTACCATCAAACAACAGTTTGCTGGGCAGCCTGAATTGGGATGTAACAGCGAATTAGAGTGGTTTATCATGTTATCTGAATAGAGCCACGGAAAGAAGAAATACACTCCTGGTAAGAGAGAATCAGAAACAAGTCTCCATCACATGACACGTCAGGCAATTACTCCTACTCACTGTAGTCTACTGAAAGTTTTCAAACTTCACTCAGATTGGAACATAAAACACTGAGCAATCATTTTGTACCATCATATAAATTGTTAAGGGACTGTTTGATCTTTACTATATAACATGTCATATTTATGATTGGGGACACAGCTCAATTACAGATTGTAGAAGTTTTTTAGGAATCAGTGGAATTGCCAAGAAAGATAATAGATGTACAACATGCACCCCAGGGTTTATACCAATCATACAGATTCATGAACCACTACAAACATAACATAGATTTAATGGACTGGATCCAGCATTTATGACCTGCTAATGGTGGAGTCTTCAACCAGTGCAAGGAGCTTTGCTTTGGAGCAAGAGGTATTTTCTGCTGGCGAAAGGCTCCTCATGCCAGAAAATGGCTCCCCATTAGTGAAACAGAAATACTGGATCCAGTCCAATAGGCATTTATATTAACACTAGGAATAAGGTTCGTTCTGGAAATAAATACAACGAGCTTTAGAAAGAGGCCAGGGCACTCAGCGTCAATTTGCTGTGGTGACCTCAGCAGGGTATAATGACACAGGGTATAATTACACACTCTCCAGGCTCCACCACTCAAATCTCTAGGAATTTCGATACCTAAAGATGGCAACTTTATCTCCTCCCGTCTCAGTAGCCTCTTCCTAGGCAAAGTTCTGTCTTTCTTGTTAGTGGGGAGCAAAGCAGCTTACTTCATTCTCCTCTTTTGCTTTGTGATCTGTACAGCAACCTTACAAGGTAGGTTAGGCAGAAAGTCTGGGGCTGGTCCAAAATCACCCAGGCAGCTTCCATAGGGAGGTTCCTGCT
>NW_015173690.1:906826-935853 GCF_001447785.1 Gekko japonicus | reverse complement strand
AAGAGCTCTCCAGCTGTCACCTGGAGATTGGCAACAGCTTGTTTGGAGGGTGGGGTCTATGGCATTGTATCTATCTGAGGTCCCCCTCTTCCTCCTCCTCAGACCCCACCCTCAGCAGGCTTCATCCCTAAAATATCCTGGAAGTTTCCAACCTGAAGTTGGCAACCCTATGTCCTTTCCAGGCAACCATTAGCCTACCTTTATCTGCCTGTATGTCTTCAGGTTTCCATCCCCACCCCCCGCCTCTGCCTAGGGAAAGGACAGTCTTTCCCTGCAGTGGGAACCAAAGCAGCTGACATCATTCTCCTCTCCCCTGTATGATCCGCACAACAACCCTGTGAGGTATGTTAAGGTTGAAAGTGTGTGAATGATCCATAATCCCCCAGGCAGCTTTTAAAACATGAACCTGGGACCTGCACACCATCCTCTGAAGCGCTCTCAGGTACATATCTGTGGCAGAAATGGGGTGACTGCTGGCACCTTTTCCTATCATTTTTTGCCTTGTGGTATTCTGCTTGTGGTGTGATCTATCTCTTTTGTGGTGCGGCATGGTTGTGTTATCAGGTTTGTTTCTTTTGAAGGGGAAGTGATGTGTTGTGGGTGAAAACATATTTTACCTCAGAATACACCAGGTCGCATATGCAACTGACAGTTACAACTGTCACGTGAGGGGGGGGGGTTGAGGTGTGGAATGGAGTGAAGTCCAATCAGTTTCCATATGCAAATGACCTTGAAATGCTGGCCCAATCAGAGAAGAGTGGCCTAGGCTGCAGTCGGTGGGAGAGAACTCAGGCAACACAGCCAGTTGATAGAGACACCTTGTGATTGACACATCACGGAGCCAAATGATTTTGGATTGCATAGAATATTGCCAGACAAAAATGCAATTATGTATAAAGAGAGATTAGGTTATCACAGCAGCTATGTTTTCTGAGGCTAATCTCATTCCCATATATGTATTTTAGAGATCATCATCCACAACTACCTCATGTTCTATCAGAATCCATGGTCCAAATAGTAACAGCAAGACCACACAGAGAGGCAATTGCTAATCTGCAATCTTTAAATTCCCATCCCCCAGAAATCCATCAAAGCATAAACTCAATAATGCTGAGGAAGTATTAGCAAGATTTTCTTCTTCAGATCAATTTTCAACAGGCAGGGTTCATCATGTATGTTTTATCAGCTAGCAGATTCACCAATTAAATTTGCATGAATACACATAGCCGTAAAGCAATTGTTTTGAAGGGGGAAAATATGTCCTTTGTTTTTAAATAATGCACATATAGATTCCTGCAAATATCACCTTAAAAGTGGTAATCCTATATGTGAAAGAGAAAAGAGGGAATTCCTCCCCTGACTGCCATATGCCATTTCTATAAGCCCTTGTGCTAAAAATAATTCTAAACATTGGAAATCTGCTGCTTGATTACATTTGACCATTTTTAAATTACTGTGTTACACAAATTATAGCACAAAAATATCTGATCTTGAGTTCAAAGCTTCCCTTGCTTACCTAAATGCTGCTCCTTCATCATTTATATGACGTTTCTCAAAGTGTCCTTTTCTCTTCCCGTTTGTATGATACAAATTATTTCTAGTTTCCAACTTCCACTAAAATGGATCATAGGGAGAAGAATTGAATTAAAATAGTTAAAGATGTGAAAAGATGGCAGAATAAATTAATGAAAAAGGAGGTATGCCTTGAAACTGTGAAAAAATTACAGGCACTAAGAGGACAGCAGTACAAGGAACTCACCATTCAGTTTACCCAAATGATAACACACATGGTATAAACAAATCTAAACATCATCCAGGCTGTTAACAAACAAGCAACTCTTCATTATCAAGGAAAAATAAATTTAACTATTTCTGCAGGACAACTTGACTGGGAATTTTTGTCTTATGAGTATATATAATATGCTTGTTTTCAGTCTCCAAATGATCTTCTCCCTCTATGAAGATAAGTAACATTATCCAAATGCATCTATTACATCTTCATTTAAGACTTAATATATTGTGGCAACAGAGGAAATAGAATCCTCTGTATTAAAATAAACCTGGCAGATTGCCCCATGAGTAGAGACACAAAGGCCTGGAGGGGAAACTGTATTATACACACTCCCTGCCGCCAGACATTGTTTTGCAATTTTGTTCCAATTGAAAACCTGGGAAATTACGGGCAGAGAACATTGAAAACAAACCATCCTATGAAATATTTTCTACTTTGGAATGAATAAATTAAATTTCAAAGAAAACATTTCACTTACTCGGAATGTATTGCATGAAAAAGTACGAGGAATTTTTTCAATGGAAAAATTGGAAGCTCAGATAAAAACTAAGATTTTTTTGTCTTTTTCAATTAGTTAAAGGCTTTATAAGACAAGGTTTTACTCATTCAAAATATATAGCCTCATTTTTATGTAAGACCATCTACAGCATTAGGTAACAGTATTTCCAAGGTACACTGTAGACACACGCACAAATTATTTTCAAGGATATCTTTATTGTTTAAATGTGAATAATCTGAGCAGCAATTAATATGCTATATATAATGTGCTGCTAGTTCTACCTCTTGTAACTACATTAAACTTTTCTGTTCACATAACAGACTTATTTTCCTTATTACAAAATTTGTTTTCTAACATAAGAAGAGCCCTGCTGGATCAATGAGTTGTCCCTCTAGTCCAGCATCTTGTCTCACACAGTGGCCAATCAGCTACTCTGGATGGCCAACAACAGGATACAGAGGGCAAGGCCTTTTTCTGATTTTGCCTTCTGGCACTAGTATTCAGAAGTTTACTGCCTCTGAATGTGGAGGTTCCCTTTAGTCACCATGGCCAGTAGCCACTAATGGACCTATCCTCCATGAATTTGTCTAATCTCCTTTTAACCCCATTCATGCTTGTGAACATGACTGAATGGCTAACAACAACATGCTTGCGGACATCACCACATCCTTCTCATATCAGCTTCTGTCCCGTCCCCCCTTTATTTTTCTTAGGGAAAAAAGAAAGGCCCAGCTCACACTGCCTGCCATGAAAGCGCGGTGCGTGATCTGGGTTATTTCACTGCTCCCTCTCAGCCTAACTAGCTTCACAGAGTTGTTGCTGTGAGGACAAAATGGAGGTAGAGACAACAATGTTTTAAGCCACACTGCAGGCCCAGTGGGAGAAAAGGATAATAAATAAACCAACATACATAAAAGAAAGGCCAAAAGAAAAGACCAAATGGCTAACTTTCACAATATTTGTTCATAACAGGCAAATGTCAGTTTCACAAGATGCCATTTAAAAATGCAATATAGTACAATGAACATTCTTTACTGTTTAAAGATATTTTTCCCATTACATAAAAGAAAAACTGTTTACTGTTTTAAAAAGAAATAAAATCTAGTATCAGCATATACACCAGACAGCAAGTAGCTTCTCTTTACCTCTTTTAAAGGATAGTCAAACTGGTGGGCATCAGTGAGTCTGGACAACGGAGACTGAATATGGACTTCATCTGATTGTGTACTGGCTTTCTTCTTTGGTATTTTAAACTGAAATAAGACATTACATTCACTTTTGTTACACATATACAGAGAAAGGAAAACGATATCTCCAAACACTGAAATATAGATTTTTTAAAACTTAAGATGTTGGAACCTACTGATGGCATTATTATGTTCATAATAAAGGACTGTAAACAATATATCAGCAATGATATATGAAACCAATCTTTAATATTTGTAGATTTTAAAACTAATAACCGTATAGCCTTCATCAATATCTTTCCTGGGGCATCTCACACACCTGAGAATAAAGACCAAGACTGCATTTTTATACGGGAAGCCAAAATGTACCTCACACAACAGCAGCAAGTAGAGTGGGAGCAGTCAGGAATAGCATCCACATTCCCCATTCCCTCCATCAAGACAGCAACTGCAAACACTTCCCTGCAGCCCGGATCCCAGTCCCTTCCCTTTCACTTCCACTGCTGAGACTTTAAAGGATGTGGGGAATGGTGCACAGGACCAAGGTGCCCCATGCTATTTTGAGGCTGAGTTCTTCAGGAAGACATTCCACCTGCAGCTCCCCCTTTGAACCAGATCAAAAGTTTTTTAGCCTGGTTTAATGGGGAAAGCCCAGGAAGCTCATAAGTCATGCTTAGAACAAGCACAGTATTATGTGAACATTCCTGTTTAATTTGTGGACTTCTTGTGTTCCATGTGTGGGGGGGATACCCATGTGGAAGCAGCGCAAGTGCTAAAAAAGGTTGTTTTCTGTGTTCCCTCACAGTGCCACAAAATGGTTACATTTTGTACACATTTCATCCCTACATCTGCAGGTTGTCCAGGGGAAAGAAACACAAGTTTCCTTCTACTGTTACCAAATCCTGGTGGTTGCTGCCCCCAAGGCTGTTTTTCACAAACTCATAACACACTTGTAACCAAAACGAAAGAGCTCCTACTCCATCACTATTGACTGAGCACAAGGAGTAACAACCAAAGAAGGAAATAAGAAATAGGAACAACTGTGATCAAAGTGAAAGGCAATAAGGCAGAAGTAAAACTCAACATTAAAGGTTTCAAAGAAAGGAGAAGGGCAGTGAACAAAGCATAACAACAGCCAGGATGATTCATTATAAGAGCAACATCAACAGAAATAAAAGAATAAATTTTGGAAATGAGAAAAGCCATGATTTAGGGATAAGACAGGAAAGAGAACAAAGAGAAGAATAAAAATGACACTGAGATTACAAACTTAATTTTTTAAAAAAGAAAACCTCTGAAGAATGGATGGCACATTGACCAACACTGAAAACCAGAGAGAATGGAAATTTCAACAAATTATTTTATTGTTCATGTTATTTTATAATATATTTGGGTTATCCTAGCAAAAATAGCAAAAAGCCAGTTACAGCACACGAGGAAAGAGAAGAAGCAGAGAGATAATTCTGAAGGTATCGTTAGTGCTACTTAGAATCTTGTTGCTATAGAACCGTATTCAGACCATGTACTTTTTCTTAGAATGTTTTGTGTGTGAGTATAACACAACTACTTAGTATTTTGTATAGTGCTCTCAACAATCAAAGCATTTTGAAAACAGTATTCTTAAACATATTCTTAGAAGCAGGTATGTTTGTTCACATTATTTATTTATTTAGCTATTTATACTCTACTTTTCTCCCCTGTGTGGCCTCAAAGCAGCATATAACATTTCCTCCACCTCCATTTTCTCCTCACAACAGCTGAGAGAATGAATGGCTGAGCCCAAGCTCATCCAGCTAGCTTCTATGGTAGAGTGGGGTTTCAAACCTAGATCTCTCACATCCCAGTTTAATAGTGTGTTCTGCCCCAAGGGTTACACAACCACTGCAGAAATTTATGACCTGAACCCCTCCCCCCAAATAATGGATACAAACCAAGGAAAACTTACTTTAAGCTGACTTGCATTTTTTCCATACCCTTCCACAGCTGTTGCTGAAAGACACAAGACAGAAAATAGCAGCATTTTGCATCATGCTATAATTAGCATTTTCAAAAGCAGGTAATTAAGTTTCACAGTATCCTTAGACGATAATAAGCATTTCTCAGATGCTAAAGATATTCCTATTCCTTGTGAACAGGAAACCTTCTCTGACCATTGCTTCCTAAATCTACACATTGCTCTAAGATAACTGCTCTTGTTCATAAGGTTGCCAATAAATACGGAAGGCATGCTAACTAGGCTCCCATTACTTTTTGCTATTTCAAGGACACTGTCTGATCATATAAGCAGGTCTATATAATTCTTTGTTTGGAAAGTTCTAAACTAAATAGAGATGCAGATTAGAATACCAACCAATTTAACTTTATAGGAGAGCAGAGATTAGAATAACAGCAAACTTTTTCTTTCCTTTTTTTCTTTCTTTGGTAGTATCTGGCAAAGAAAGAAAGAAAGAAAGAAAAAGTCCCACATATCTGTAATTCGCATATTATTTTTCTGTCATGGATACAGACTGACAGGTTGTATACAGGTAGAGTGCAGATAATGCCATCAAATCTTCTAACTATAGTTAGGATCCCAAGGATACCTCATAGGCTTTTCACCTTCCTCCTTTTTTCTATTCAGGCTTGTCTGTTCCTTCTCTCCTTTCTTGCTTAAATTTCCTGAGTTATGGTTAGGATTAATCTTAATTATCACCAAAGTCTGCATTTTGGGTTAACACCAGTTTTGGATCTATTAAGTTTTTATAATCTAGGCAGTTAGTTCAGTTTACACTTACTAGTTTCAATGGACATATAATAAAATGACTCTGTACAGGATTGTACTTCAGCTGCTCTCGATGCAGAGATTTATACAACTTCAGTAACTGGTTTGTGTGTTGGAGATGGCTCTTATGTGGTACCATTCTTTTTATTGGACCATCACTGCTGATGCATGTGGAATGAAGGGGACTAATGTTTTCTCATATGAAGGAGGGACTTCCAGATTCTGGAGTTGGACGTTACCAATATTTCATTACTACCCATCTTGGAGTAGCTGTTCTAAATGGATAAAATTTAAAAGGATGAAATCCACACAAGATGCCGGTATGTAATCTCAATGCTTTGGGAAAAGTGGATCTTCCTGTGGTAGATGGGGTAGTAAAACCCCTGATCCCCCCCCCCAATTTTTGTTATCACTGCTAAGCTATGTAAAAAATGTTCCTACATTGAGTTTTTACAAGACATATGCTGCCCTTGTCTGTAACATTACATTGTGAGTTCCAACAATTAATAACCTAATGCTTGTTCTCTGTGAATGAATCTATCAGTCTAGTACAGGTTAGGAACTCCTTTTGTAGCAACTCTTCTGGCTGCCAATTAGCTTTTGGCCTTAATTCAAGGTCTTATATCTAAAGCCATTCATGAGTTAGAATCCACATACCTCAGAGACTGTCCATATCACTGCTACAATTTATACTCTAAAGGGTAGGCCAGCACATGTGGTGAACACATTTTACTACAACTCTATATATTTCATTTTTTTTCTTAAGTACGTAGGTTAATCCAAAGCACGATTAATATTAACTGAAAACTGTTTTTATTCCTCATCCTAAACTTTAAAAGACTAAGACATTTATTTTTATTTATAGCACATTTATTTTTATGTAAGCTTTTCTGAGGAGTTGCGGTGGCTCAAGTGGTTAAGATGCTGAACTGCAGGCTGTGGAAGGTCAGTAGTTCAGCAGTTCAGCAGTTCGAGACCCGAGTGTGCCGCATGACGGAGTGAGCTCCCGTCTCTAGTTCCAGCTCCTGCCAACCTAGTAGTTCGAAAGCAAGAAATTGCAAGTAGATAAATAGGTACCACTTCGGTGGGAAGGTAACAGCGTTCGGTGCACCTTGGTGTTTAGTCATGCCGGCCACATGACCACAGAAACGTCTTCGGACAGCGCTGGCTCTTCGGCTTTGAAACGGAGATGAGCACCACAACCCTAGAGTCGGACTCGACTGGATTTCGAGCAAGGGAACCTTTACCTTACCTTTTAAGCTTTTCTGAGCCAGAGTCCACTTTGGGCTACAACCTTATAAAAGTACCTGATGGAGAAGGTCCACCCCTCAGAAAAGCCTGTTAACAGTACAATCCTATACAGCACTATGCCCTTTGAAACCCACTGATGTCAATGTTTACTTAGACTTACAGAAACCTTTTGATAAAGTTCCACATCAAAGTCTCCTAACTTAGCAGTCATGAGACAAGTCCTCTTGTGGATTAAAAACTGTTTGATTACCAGGAAACAGAGAGTGAGTATAAATGTGCGATTTTCACAGTGGAAGGTGGTAAGCAGTGGGGTACTGTGGGGCTTGGTATTAGGTCTGGTGGTTTTTGTAACTTGCGCATTAATGATTTGGAGCTGAGAGTAAGCAGTGAAGTGGCTAAGTTTGCAGATACTAAGTTGTGAACACCAGAGGACTGTGAGGCGCTCCAGAGGAATTTGTCAAGGCTGGGAGAGTGGGTGGCAATGTGGCAAATGAAGTTCAACGTAGGCAAGTGCAAAGTAATGCACACTGGAGCCAAAAATCTTAACTATAAATATACGTTGATGGGGTCCGAACTGGCAGTAATTGACCAGGAAAGAGAGAGTTTTGGTAGAGAACTCACTGAAGATGTTAACTCAGTGTGAGATTGCAATAAAAAAGGCAAATGCTATGCTGAGGATTATTTGGAAGGGGACTGAAAACAAATCAGACAGTATCATAATCCCCCTATATAAATCAATGGTGCGACCTCATTTGGAGTACTGTGTACAGTTCTGGTCACCATACCTCAAAAAAGATATTATAGCATTGGAAAAGGTACAAAAAAGGGCAACTAAAATGATGGATGCAACACCTTCCCTGTGAAGAAAGGTTAATAAGGTTAGGGCTCTTTAGCTTGGAGAAACAACAACTGAGGGGTGACATGATAGAGGTTTACAAAAATTACGCATATGATAGAGAAGGTAGACAGCTTCAAGAGAGAATTGGATAAACATAGAGCAGAGATCCATGTGTATCCAGATAGGCTTACCAAAAGAATGAGAAAGCTGATCTTGCATGCTGGGAGGGACACCCCCTCCCACTCAAAAAACATCCTACAGGAACAGAATACTATATGCTCTCTTATATTCAACAAACATGTGGAGTCTTTGGGCTGACAACTGTGCTCTCCAAAAAAAGACGTCTGCCTTCTCCTTGAACATTCTGATTGTTTCCAGTACCTAAATTCGACTGATTACCTCCCCCTACACACAAGAATTTGTTATCAGTGTTAAGCTATGTAAAGAATGTTTCTATAATGAGTTTTAGCTGTCCCTGTATAAGGGGTTCCACTATGAAATCCATCAATTAATAACCTAATGCCTATTCTCTGTGAATGAATTTATCACTCTAATATATCTTCATCCTCCCTTCTCTTCAAGGTGCTAAGAGTGGCAGACTTGTTTCCCTTCATCGTTTTATTTATTTTCATGACACCCTGTGGGGTAGGTTAGGTCGAGAACGTGAGTAGCCCAAGATCACTGCACAGGTGCTATCTGAACCTGAATCTGACAATCTAATAGCCTGTGATCTGAAGCTATGTCACAAAATACATATGCATAAACAATACTGTTTAATATAGGTTAGTAAGCATTTTGAGCTAATAAACAACTTTATCACAGTTATAATTAGGATAGTAAAGCATAGATTTTTCTGCACCTTCTAAATGCACACTTCTTTTTGAAAATACAGATATGAAGAAAATACAGATATGGAGAAGACTCTTGAGAGTCCCTTGGACTGCAAGGAGATCAAATTAGTCAATCCTAAAGGAAATCAACCCTGACTGTTCCCTGGAAGGCTGGATACTGAAGCTGAAGCTCAAAGAAGAAGGGGACAGCAAAGGATGAGATGGTTAGACAGTGTTATCGATGAAATGAACATGAAGTTGAGCAAACTCCGGAGGACAGGAAGGCCAGGCGTGATGTGGTCCATGGGGTCACGAAGAGTCGGACTTCTGTGCAACTGAACAACAACAAATTCTTTCTAACAACTGTAAGAAGTAGGGTACAGCAGCTTTTGGGAGGGGGATGTTGTTTTAATGAAGAATACAAATGTGGCACAGATCAATAATCAACTGGAGAAGGGAATAACAGAAGCTGTGTGTAATCACAAAATATAGCTTCTTAGGATCCACTCAAAGGTTTCAAACTTTCTTTTATTGGGACCTCTAACACATTAAGCATTTGTCACCCTGCAGAAATTAAACAGTTTTTCCTAGGATGAAGCCGGTCATAATGTATGCTCCACTTGCTAGATTCCAGTCTATCAGACAAATCTTAAGGTGACAGAAATTCTGACAGAAAAATACATCAATGAATACCCTGAACCTGAAGAAACAAGGCAAACTAAATGTGATGAAGTGAGTACTGACTCACTAAAGCTTATACTGCAATGAATCCTATTTGTGTCAAGAGTACCCCTGGACTGCTTTCCCCCCCTATCACTGTGATGTTTCTTGTAGGACACAAAAATAACAAATGAGCACAGGAGCTGATTAGCCCGGATTAAAACACAAAATCGAAGAGCCTTTAACACCGTACAGTGCGAGGCAGCACTAAAAAAAGACTTCAGAAAATAAAACCATATATCGTCTGTTTCTCCCGTTGATCTGACAGTAATGCCGCAATCGACTCCTAGCAGGGCTTACTTCCGAGTAAACAAGCTCGGACTGCTTATCTCGTCTCGCTCGCGAACACCTGTCAACGAAGGGACAGACGAGCCTCCCGCGCGACGACCAGTTGTATCGAAGCCTTTTTTCTTTGCTCGCCCTCCTACAATGAGCCAACAACCCCGCGGAGGGAGGGAGGGAGGGCCTTTCTACGGCAGACGGCAACGAGGCCACGACGCCTCCCGCCCCCCTTCGTCTCTCTCACCTGGCCAGAAAAGTCCACGCAAATCCTCCCCCGCCGCTCGCCTTTGTTGCGCCCTCCGAGTGCAGCGGCCGGCCTCTCCCTGAGCAGGGACACCCGCCATTTCCGAAACAGGCGCCGCCCCTCTGGAGGAGACCGGAAGAGCCGCGGTAAGCGGTTTTGTTGCCGAAGGCCACTTTCCCCTCGCCTTCCCCTTTCTAGGTTCTCTCCGGGCCCAGCTGTCGAGCACCGTTGGGGCTCTGCCTCTGCCTCACTTTCTGCGCGTCAAAGTGGGTTTTCTCGGGCCTCTACGACGAAACAGTTCTCGGCATCTCGGACGCTGGCTTGCTGCGTTAGTCTCCAGATTCCTTCAACTACACGCCCCTTTCGCCGCTATTTACTTCCGTTATTCTCACACCGCCCCCTCGGCGTAGCATGCAAAATTGTCTTCCCCCCCTAAAACGGAGCCAAAGGCTGCTTCTATACGCCGTAGGCGGTGGACTTGGCATTAGCGAGTTCTTTCTGAGTTGGTGGGGCTTTCTTCAGTGTGTCATGCCTGGGGCATTCGAATCGCCATGGCAGATTTATTTTATTATTATTTGTCCCAGCCCTTGTGGACTCGAACCCAGTGAAGCAAATTGCGAGTTAAAACGCTAATAAATGAGAAGGCTGTGACTTAGGTTTACCTGTATCAGCAGCTGTAGCTCAAAGAGGTGATCCATATCTCACAACTATCTGAAATAGGAAGTCCTTAAAAGTTGTTATTAGACGAAAAGTAAGTTTGACAGTAAGCTAAAAACCAATGTCTAGCTTCGCACTGAAACCCTTTAAATGCAATTTCGACAGAACCGCAGCTGGCATCATAATCTACTTGCAATTTCTTGCTTTCGAACTGCTAGGTTGGCAGGAGCTGGAACTAGAGACAGGAGCTCACCCTGTCTTGCGGCACCCGGGTCTTGAACCACTGAACTACTGACCTTCCACAGCCTGCAGTTCAGCGTCTTAACCACTTGAGCCACCGCAGCTCCATAGCTGGCATCATACAGAACTCATTTTTGTCATGCTCAAGGACCCGTGCCTGCTGGATTACTGCATCTGATGATTTTTTAATTTTACTTCATTTATCATTTTCTTTTCCTATTGAGACTCCGGGCAGGTTACAACATTAAAAAAAAAAAAAATATTAAAATTATACATTTATTATAGAATAATGACAGAACAGTGTTTTGAGAGGTAACCTTTTGGCCCCAAGTGCAAGGGGAAATGCAGCATCTGCTTCTGAGGATTGGGGTGCCAGAAAATGAGCATTGTCCTTGATGAGACACACTTAGGAGGTAGTTTCAGAAGATAGCCATTTGGTCTGCAGTAGAACAGCTAGATTCCAGTCCAGTAGCACCTTTGAGACTAGCAAGATTTGGGGGGTATAAGGTTTTGAGAATCAAAGCTTCCTTCATTGGATATGCAATATCCAACAAAGGGAGCTTTCTTTCAAAACCTTATACCCCCCAAATCTTGCTAGTCTCAAAGGTGCATCAGTGGCTATTGGCCACAAATTATAGATGGAACACTATGTCTGGGCCAGTGATGCTCTGTATTCTTGGTGCTTGGGGGGGGCAACAGTAAGGGGGCTTCTGGAGTTCTGGCCCTGCTGGTGGACCTGATGGCCCTTGGGTTTTGGTCACTGTGTGACACAGTGTGTTGGACTAGATGGGCTATTGACCTGATCTAATATGGCTTTTCTTATGTTCGTACTAAAAAAAAAACCACTAGTAGATATAATATGGGAGTCTTTTAAGAGTTCTGCCAACATGGTGGTTATGCCACGTGGTGGTATTCAAACATAAAGAAACCAGAATTGTGGTATTTAGTAAACAAGCTTAAGAAGCACTGATTTGTGGCAAATGGCTTACATTTTTCTCAGTATATGCAAATAGTACATATTTTACATCTGATTTTAAAGAAATAATTGAACAATGGTCTATTTATAAATTGCTTCAGACTCTTGGAATTGGAACTATAATTACACATTTATTAGAAGAGACAAAGGGAGACATTGATCTGTAGCCCATCATAATGCTTGCATCTGTTTAGACGGACCTCTGAAGAATAACAGAAGTGCCTAGAAGCCTTTGCGATTACTTTCAGGAAGCATGAATGTAAGTATATATTTACATATATTTTATAATTTTATACATAGCAGGTTATGTTGTTCTCCTCTATTTTATCCTCGTGCCAATGCTGTGAGGTAGGTTAGACTGAGAACGTGTGATTGGCCCCAGATTATCTAGCCAGCTTCCATGGCAGAGTGGGATTCTGAATCTGGGTCTTCCAGGTCCTAGTACAACACTCTAAGCACTACTGTAAATCAATAACTATAAATGTTAACTAAACACTAACCCTTTCTGGAGGGTCTGTTTAAGATCACAGTGTATATCACATTGTTTTCAATTAGAAGTATGCCCAGTTTGCACACTGAAATCAGTGAGGTGTAAACATGTCTAATTTAATTAGATCTTGTAAGCTGTCATGCCCTGATGAGGGGGTGATGTGGAGGATGCTGAGAATTGTTATTTCTCTTACTAAAACTAAGATTTGAGTCAATATCTAATGAAAAATCAGGTCTTGACAGTCAACCATATTCTTGATGTTGAAAGAACTTGAAAATATTTCCCTGAAAAAGTATGCCTTTATGACATAGCCTCTCTCCATCTATTTTATTTGTAGTGGTTGAAAATGATTGAGGATCTGAGCTTCAGAAAACTAATATATGGTTCCAAGTGCCCAGAAAAACTGAACTATGACTTTAATAAAAATGGTGAACTTAGGCATGTAGATACCAATGAACCTTTTATTTTTAATTATAGCAATTCACGTAACAATAATCATGAACGTTATGAAGTTCTTGGACACTTAATTACCCAGTATGTTTATGAAATTTTGGAACAGGTTTGCAAATTGCAAAAAATTTACATCCCAATAGATGCTCTAGACAGTGAGCCTAAGAGTTTCATTTTCATGAGTGAGAATGTATTAAGGAACTGCACGACTCTAGTTGTTCTTCTTCAAGATCGAGGAGTCTTTCGTGCTGGTCAGTGGGATCAAAAGGCCACAATTCATGAAGGGCTCCAACATGGTACTCAGATACCATTCATTACAATGGCACTACAGTGCAGTTGGGAAGTGATTGTGCTAAATCCCAATGACAATTTCCTTGCTCTGAAGACAGATGAAAAATCTTCTTGTGTTTTAACGTCATCACATGTAATTTCCAAAAGACACAACAGTAGCCCTGAAGAGCATATGACGTATGTTTGGGACCACTTCATTTCAAAGAGTACAGCTGGGAAGGTGGCTTTCATTGCTCATGGCTATGGAGGATTGGTTTTCATTAACTTGCTCATGCAGAGAACTGCTGAGGTTATGAACAAGGTATATGCTGTTGCTCTTGTTGACTCTACTCACCACACAATGCACCAGACACAAGGTAATTGCCAAGTGCAGGAATGGATCCAGAGGCATTGCCGTAAATGGATATCAAATAATAAACTTCTAGATAAAGCAGTAGGCCACTCCATGAAAACAGATTGTCCTACAGTCTCTACAGGAACTGAAAAGCGTGGTTTTGCTCCTTCCTCTAGTCTACAGTCCATTTTCAAATATCTTAAGAATGAACTGAAAATCAGCACTAAAGCACACGTTATTCGTTCTCCTATTGCAACAAGGAGTAGAAGAGTTATGAAAAAAACTTAAACTCACATATTGCTCATACTCCTGTCATTAGTAAAAGTGGCATATTGCCTTATAGCTGCTGCAGCTCACCTGTGTAACATTACACACAAAATGTTATTTAGACATGAAGAAGAGTTAATAATCATGAAAATATTCTGTAAAGTCTTATTCTGAATTATAGTTACATTTTATTTAATGGAAACTTGTGTCTTTTGGAATGTAGCAGCTGTTCCTTAGTTTTACAGTATCATAAAATAAACAGAGTTTATGGCAGAGTTTTCTTTGAAAAATATTGGTGTGAACCTGTTTTAGAAACCCCCTAGATTGCATCCTACCAGATGTCTGTTGCCACAACAGGAGGCAGGGGCAATCTCAACCAACTGCCCTTCTCATTACAGCCCTGCCTCATGTGACCTTTATCCATGTAGCTCCCACAGTCCTTGTTACAGCCTTTGAAGGGGGAGGCAGAATGACCTTCCCTGAGCTAGTGAAAAACTAACCCACTTACTGTGCCATCCTAAGTAGAACTGTACCCTTTTAAGCCTAGTGGCTGTGTAACTCTGCTTTGTATGGCACTGTTAATAGATGTAGATGAAGGGATAGTTTAGTACATAGGATCCAGTGTGATGCCAGAGTTTCACACTATGATCTGGAAAATCTAGGTTTTAATCCTGAATTTGCTATGGCAGCATGCTGGGTGACCTTAGGCCAGTCACACACTCAGCCCAACCTACCTCACAGGGTTGTGATGAAGATTAAATGGAGGAGAGCAGTACAATGTACACTGCTTTGGGTTCCCACTTAGGGAGAAGGGTGGGGCACAAATGATGCAAATAATAAGTGCAAAATACCTAGTCTGAAGTTAGGTTTAGCCTTACTCAGGTTTCCCTATTGCAGCACTGCACTTAAAAACACCTGAATTAAAGATATGCAGAACTGAACAACAATCCAAACACTATTGAGTCTGTAAGAAGCCAACCTAAGTCCATAAACAATAAGCTTCTATCACCATTCTTTAGCAGAGAACCTACTATCCATTTTAATATAAGCAACACCAGAATGTCTTACATTTCTGAAGATTAGTTTTGTTCATGGTGATGCTCATTTGATTGCTAAGAAAATCACACCAGTTAATAGAACTAGTTTAATTTTAAAGAATTAGCAACATTTAAACATTAGATTACTATGTAGAAGTAGCCTTGACATATTTATTTAGAACCTCCGTATAAGAGGTTCTTTTACTTTAATAGATTAGGAATAAATCATGTAACCTAATTTAGTGAGAATAGCTGTTCCTGTTAACTCATGACAGAATATCCGTCTTCCAATAGTGACCAATATGATTCTGAGGATAAGTCTGAATTCCTCTGATCTCAAACGTTGTTACACATTTGAAGAAGGTTTGGGCTAAGCAGACTTCTGAAGTTCACATCCCAAAATTTGTTCATCTCCATAGGGTCATTTAAATGTCCTGGTAGAGGAGGTCATATTTCAGAATATTCTTAGGATCAATTGGACTTTGGACAATGAGTTTTCCACACATTGCTCCACGGTAAATCACTTCAATCAGATCTATGAAGTCTTGTTTTGTTTTGAAACTTCCAATGAATTTAGTATGATCTGGAGATCTACAGAGGAAAGAAAGGCAAGTGGCAGCAGATTACAACTCTACAAAATTTACATTCTGAAACGTTTATTATTTGAAGTGTGACGAATTATATTGTGCCCTTCAAAGTACTTCAAACACATGCTTATGTTTTAATCCCTTTATAATAGCCCTGTAAGTTTAGTTAGTATTATTTTCATTTTGCTGGGGCTGGTGTGAGCAACTTGCCTAAGGCCACTTAGTGAATTATTGGCAGAAATAAAACTTCCCAGGTCACACTTCATTCTCTTAGCCAGTGTACTCCACCAGTTCAATCAGTAATTTTTCAGTCTTTTAAGGTATCAGGACATTCCTAAGATAGTTTCCAGCCAGATGCTTCTAGAAAGCACATAACACAATGGTTATCCACAAATATATTGCTTCTGAATTTAGAGGTTCTTTTTTGCAATCAGGGCCAATAGCCATTAAGAGACCTAACATCCTAGAATTTGTCTAATCCCCTTTTAAAGTCAGTGGTCATAATTAATGGTAGTAAATTTAATATGAATGTTGTTTTATGCAAAGCATTCTCTTTTGTCAGTCCTGAATCTACTTCCTTATCAATTTTAGTGGATGACCCCAAGCTCTAGTGTTATATAATGAGAAAAATGTCTTTACTGTAGGCATAATTTCATAAATCTCTGGCATGCCTCCCAGCTTTCCCTCTCCTAAACCAAAGAAAACACAAATGTGTTAATTTCTTCGTAAGGAATTACTCTAATGCCTTCATTTGTTACTTTTACTTTTTTGGGGGGGGCTGCTCCATGTATATAGCTGCTCTTCCAGAATTACTTTTTATTTAGTCAAGTTATGGATTGAACTATTTTGAATACAGACAAATATTAGCCTTATACTAAATCACATCTCTCCCAGTTTGAACACTATTCTTCTACGTGTTGATGCAGCTTGGAAACTTCATAAATGACTTTGATATAAAGTGGGGTTGTCAGTAGGTGAGATAAACGTATGCAAAGCAACTTACCCATAATCCACTTTCATGTGCTGTCCATTGAAAAAGAAGACTGTTGATGGAATATAAATGATGTCAAAGTACTGGGTGTATACTGGCACCTTGTTTACGTCTACCAAGTAAATTGTAGCCATTTTACTTAAGTCATGAGCTGTTTTTGCGAGCTGTAGAAATTCAGAGGGAAAGATATTAGGTCTTATATGAGAGGATAAGAAATGGAGTCTTAAATCACTACAACAATTTTTAGTTCACTGTTGAAAGTAAGATGAAAACTGAAGGTGCAATACAACTGTGTCTTATGAAGAAGAAAAAGAGTTGGATTTATACCCCACCCTTCACTCAGAGTTGCAGAGCGGCTTACAATCTCCTTCCCTTCCTCTCCCCATAACAGATACCTTGTGAGGTAGGTGGGGCTGAGAGAGCTCTGCGAGAACTGCTCTTGAGAGAACAGCTGAGAGAACTGTGACTGACCCAAGGTCACCCACCTGGCTACATGTGGAGAAGTGGGGAATCAAACCCTGTTCTCCAGATTAGAGTCCGCTGCTCTTAACCACTACACCAAACAAGGCATGAAGAAATGATGTTATCTGAATACATGAGGCTAATGGCAGTGTCGCTTGGTATTGTCAAACTACATAATTAAAGCTGAGATGGTAATTGTTTGGGGTATTACACATTTATGTGACTGTTTCACTCATTTAATAAAAATTGGAAACATTGAAAAAAGAAAAGAAAAGAAAAGAAATTGATTATGGAACGTTTTATTTTAACATGATGAATAAAATCTTTTAAGGTGTTCAAATATTTTCCAAATAATTTCTAAAATATATATATATGACATCAGATTGATCTAATTTCTGTGCACTGAGGACAAGCAAGTCCTAGGTTACAAACTGAACTCTCCAATGCAAGAACAAGATGCATTTCTTTCTTTAGGAGGTGCTATTGTCAGAAGAAAATAAAAAGGTTTCAGGTTTGTTTTTGCATGTGGATGGGTATTCTGTTTGTAACAATTGTTTGGATACACTATATTTTTAATATGCTAGTTGTGATAATTTCATGCCAAGTAAAAATGTCCATAGTCATATTTTATGTTCCTAAAGTAACAGAATGACTTTCAATCTAGAAAAGACAAAATAAATGCTAATGTAGCATTTTTTTCCATTTTCCCGAAAATTTCCGTTTTTCCCCGAAAAAAAAACGGAAAAAACCCGGGTTTTTTTCCAAGCTTCAAAATTTCCGGAAATTTTACATCTCTAGTCACACAGCACACTTTCAGTAGAAGCCTAAGCATGTTTACATAGTACTATGTCCCTCTGGCTTGAATTGGCCAGCTCCCAAACAAATGTGTAGAATTGTAGCTTTCACCATTTGTTCTGCTATATGCTAATAAGGAGTTTATTCCACCATAGAAGTTGTTGGCCAATACTAATGGAAATAGGAATGTATTACTGTGGGCATGTACTTAGACACACACACACTGCAATCTTATATCTATTGACTTGTAAATATATCCCATTGAGGTCAATACGACTTACTCTTAAGTGTGTACATGCTTACACCACTGTATTTAAAAGTCTGTATCCCACCTCTGCCTTAACCTGTGTAGGCCAGGCTAGCCTGATCTCATCTGATCTCAGAAGCTAAGCAGGAGCAGCCCTGGCTAGTATTTGAATAGGAGACCTCCAAGGAATGCTAGGCTCATGACACAGAGGCAGGCAATGGCAAACCACCGCTGAACGTCTCTTGCCCTGAAAACTCTGTGGGGTCGCCATAAGTCAGCAGTGACTTGACAGCACTTTCCACCACCATCTCACCTTTTCCCTGCTTTGAAGGCAGCTTACATCAGTACAAATACTCTTAAAGTGATTGTTTAAATAACGTCCAAAGCAATTTAGAATTCAATATTTTCCTGTACCTGCAGATAAATCCATAAAATAGAATCAATAAAATAGTCCAAGAAAACTCTTCCTTGAAAGTCCTACGAAATTATGGATAAAGAATATTTATTTTAAGGAGCCGTAAACGACCACAGAGGGAGGTACACAGAAACTCCTTTTGAGGAGCGGAGAAAGTAAGGGCTTCACTTGACGTTTTAATATTTTTATTTTAACTGTGGTAGAAAATTATTCCCGGGAAATGCTTAATCCAGTACACCATGACAAATAAATACGAATAACATGCAAAACACCCCAGTGCTCGATCTACAGACCCAAACACCTGCTCACAATATCATCCAGTTGCAAGCAGACAAGATCCTCATCTCTGCCAAAGCGAAGCACCAGGACTTTCTCGGCCACGGTCTTGATAGCCTCGTCCACTTCCTTTTTCCTGCTTAGTTTGGGCAATAGAAAACTCATGACGACTCAGCCTGAAAGCAACATTCACCCTTCCTACAGAGCTCTCCGAAGCCAACGATAAAACTAACACCCACGACGCATGCGCACAAGCCCCAGAAGCCCGCAGGAAGGGAACGATCGCAAAACCTTCCCTCAGCACCCGCTTAGTAGGTTGTTCTAGCACTTAGTGATTGGCTTAGTAGCTCTCCAATCAGTGGAAGCGATTCCCTTCGCTCTCAAAAGTTACCCCGATCAAGGCGGAACTTGTCCGTTGGCGGAGCCGTCGTGCCGAGTCGTAACTTCCGATGAGAGTGTTGCTCTCGCTTCCGGCGGGAAGGCGATTGGTAACGGACTGGGCAAGTGTGGCGTGAGGAAGCGCGTGGATTCAGTTACTGTAGGTGAGTATTACGGTAGGGGATGGAGAGAGAGAAAACAATTAGCATTCGAGTTTTGAAAAGATAGACTGAGATACATTCTGATACAAGAGAGGACTCCTCCACCCCTGTAGCGCAGAGTCTATGTCATCAGCTGCTTGGCGTAATGCTAAAGACCCCATCAGGCCATTGACGTTGTATAGATCTTCAGGAAAAAGTTATTGTTATAACTTCTTAAGCGGAAATGGATTTTTTTATAAATCCCATTCGGCCTTTTAGCTGCCAATTTGATACTCGCAAGTATTCCAGTGGAGCAGGAAATAAGGCCACAGAGAGAAGATGAGGATTTTCTGTGTGTTTCCTGACATTAGAATGCATTTTGTTAAAGCCCCCCCCCTTCCCCATGGCCTAACAAGGACTAGTATGCTTGTTTCTGCACGCAGCTATGGAATGTTGTAAGTGGCTGAGTGTCAAACTTTTTTTTTAAGGCATGAGAGGGAGAATTTGATAGACTTTCTAAGTATCCTGGAATGGGACATTATTGCCCAGGAAGGTATTAACCTTTTGTCACTAATTCTCTGCACTCATTCATCTTCAGTTTAGGATGCTGCAAGCTTTTAAGGACTCTTATCCCCCTTTACCACTGAGTCACTTGGGAGCAGGATTTATTAGCCTTGAAGGAAAAGTGGCAATAATCCCCTCTTCCCATGCTCTTTCATATGATATGACTGAGAAAGGATGGTAAAAATGCTCTTCTTTCCTGTATTGCATTACACAGGCCCCGGTCACACAGGCCGGATAACGTGGGGGGAGGCGTGGCTAATTGCTCCCGTGCAATTAGAGCTGCCAGAACACAATCCGACGCATCAGCGGCAAACCACGGGTCCTGTCCTCCCCACCTGCGCATTACCGAGGGGCCAGTGTGATCACACCGCAGGAGTCCAGAGGCAGCCCATGGCAAACCGTTTGCCACTACATGCGAGGTACTGTTTTTTAATTGCACTTTTTCAGCGGTATGCCACAGGTTGGCCACGGGTGCGCTCCACTTGCCAGATGTTGCGGTGTGATCACACCCCAATAATCCGCCCACCACCCGTGGCTCTCCCGCGGCAAATTCGCTGTGTGACCGGGACCTCAGATTCGGAGATAAATGAGCAGCTTTCTGCTCATGTAGACTCAAAAATCAGTATTAATTACTACAGTAGCTGCGGTGACTCAAGTGGTTAAGACGCTGAACTGCAGGCTGTGGATGGTCAGTAATTCAGCAGTTCAAGACCCGGGTGCCGCAAGACGGGGTGAGCTCCTGTCTCTAGTTCCAGCTCCTGCCAACCTAGCAGTTCAAAAGCAAGAAATTGCAAGTAGATAAATAGGTACCACTTCGGTGGGAAGCTAACAGTGTTCCGTGCGCCTTGGTTTTTAGTCATGCCGGCCACATGACCACGGAAACGTCTTCGGACAGCGCTGGCTCTTCGGCTTTGAAACGGAGATGAGCACCGCAACCCTAGAGTCGGATTCGACTGGCTTTCGAGCAAGGGAACCTTTACCTTTTACTATCTGGGTTATAGCACTAGACTGCATGAGTTATAAAACTAGACAAGCAGGACACTGTTAATATGTCTTCACAATTTTCTGCTATTGTTGAGGAGCTGAGTTCCCATTTGTTTTCCCCCTCTTCCCCAGGGGCCTCCCAACTTTTTCCCTTTAAAAAACACAAGAGCATCTTACATAAACGGTGCCTAACAATCATAATGTTTGAAAGTGCGGGGGGAATGAAAAAAAAACATGAGGGGAAGGGAAAGATACTGGCCACAAAGCAACATGAAGATTGCTCATTTGTAGTAAAACATGTTTGTGCTGATTTTATCCAAAGGATCAAGGTGGTAAACAACAGGCAAGAAATATGTTAAAATAAATAAAGTGACCATATAGCCTATCAGGAATACACAGTCACACTGAGAATTCTTAACCATTGTCAAACTGCCTTCCAGCATACAAAACATCCATGTTTTGAAATAGGACAGCCTTCTTTTTAAAGCCGGCTGCTATCTTGTCCCATCCATTTTCATTTATTTCACTATATATTAGTGCCACCTGACTTTTATTCTTCCAGCAGGCCATTCTGTATCCTTATAAGTAGAATAATCACATACAGCAGTTTTTAGTCACTTGGTTTTTCTTTGTAAATGGGTAGGTAGATTTGTAAAAAAAAATTACTTCAGGCTTTGGAAATGGATTATTGCTACATTGTTGTAAATTAAGATGTCTGCAAAGGAGAAGCTGGTACCATACTGACT
Organism: Gekko japonicus; assembly: GCF_001447785.1. Taxonomy (NCBI): domain Eukaryota; kingdom Metazoa; phylum Chordata; class Lepidosauria; order Squamata; family Gekkonidae; genus Gekko; species Gekko japonicus. The sequence continues at coordinate 914,122 of NW_015173690.1, read as the reverse complement.
AGTCTGTGTTTTGGTCATTTAAAAAGAAGAAGAGAAGAAGAGATTGGATTTATATCCCGCCCTTCACTTGGAGTCTCAGAGCGGCTTATAAACTCCTTTCCCTTCCCCTCCCCACAACAGACACCGTGAGGTGGGTGGGGCTGAGAGACCTCTGACACAAACTGCTCTTTTTCAAGGACAGCTGTGCCAGAGCTTGTGACTGACCCAAGGTCACATCAGCAGGTGCAAGTGGAGAAGTGGGGAATCAAACCCGGTTCTCCCAGATTAGAGTCCGCGCACTTAACCACTACACCAAAATAAGATCAGGTAGGCAAAGGCTTATCATGGTAACAGGCTAAAGAACTGTGATGCCTTTCTTCAAATTTCTGTGTTGTTTTCATTTTCTTCCATGACCTGCATAAATTCCTTATCAATGTCTTTAAAGTATTGTACTTTCTTGCCCATTGCAGTCTTAATCCTAATTTTATTTATTTTCATTTATAGTCTGCCTTTCTCACAGAGACTCTAGGTGGATTACGTATCACAGAACTATTCTGTCAATCAGTAAACCGATAACAAAATATGATATCATTTGAATGATAACAACATTTGAATCTAACATCAGAGATTCCTAGTTAAACAATGTAATGCAGTAGAGTTGGGATTAAAGAACTGGAGGGGGAAAGCACATTATTCCTAATAATACAGGTCACTTACCAGGCTGTTCCATTACACCACACCTGTACTCTCACTACATAAATACCCTCCTAAACAATTCTGTTTTTCACATTTTGCAAAACAACAGAAGAATGGAGGCCTTTCTAATAGCCTCAAGCAGACCATTCCACAATGTGGGAGCTACTACAGAGAATGCACATGAATGGGCAGCTGCCGATTTTACATGTTTGCAGGTGACACCTTCAGAAGGCTTTGCTCTGATGAGCAAAGGTATCACAGTGAAAAACAGCAGGTGAGATAGTCTGAGTGCATGGATTCAGTGCTGTTAAGAGCTTTCTAAGTGATACCTACATCCTTGAATTGAGCCCAGTAACTGATTAGTAACTAACAGAGTGTCTGCAGAGTCAGAGTGATACGAAGATTCCACTTAACACCCAATAATAGTTAGGCTACAATGTTCTGCACCAGCTGGAGTTTCTGAATTGTCTTTAAGGGGCTGACCCACATAGAGTGCTTTATGTATTTGTTTATTCAAATTTATACCCCACCTTCCCCGCCAAAGCAGGCTCAGGGCAGCTTACATGAAAATAAACCACATAAATAACAGTTATGCAATCATAAAACCTTCTAAAACCATACAAAATTATAATATTATAATATAAAGTGCTAGCAGGATCTGTAGTCAATACTGCTTAAGTTGATTGTGACAGTCATATTAACATATCCGGTGATCTGTCTTGTTGGTCAGTTCATTGGTCTTTCCTTAGATTCACAGCAAGCACAGACTGTAGATGGCGAGACCAGGTACTTTAGTAGTCTCAAGGTTAAGTGCGTGGACTCTAATTTTGGAGAGCAGGGTTTTTGATTCCCCACTCCATATGCACCTGCTGGGTGACCTTGGGCAAGCTGTAGTTCTGGCACAGCTGTTCCTGAAAAAGAGCCGTTTCTGTCAGAGATCTCTCAGCCTCACCTACCTCAGAGGGTGTCTGTTGTGGGGAGGGGAAGGGAAAGGAGTTTGTAAGCCGCTCTGAGATGCCTTTGGGTAGTGAAGGGCAGGGTATAAATTCAATCTCCTCCTCCTACTGTGAATCTACACAGCCAGGTCAGATGAATCAAGGTAGGGGGCCACTTTCCATGCTAAGTAGAGTTGGTAGAGTTGCGGCTGCATCAGCTTGCTTCTGCAGCAGTAAAACTAGATCCAGACTTGCCCTTAGCCTCTTAACCAAGACGATGGACTCCATCGGAAGTGGGGAGCCTCGTGCTCTTTAGGACCTCAGCCTTCCCAGTCAACATTATCTCCATCTTGTCTGGATTAACTTTCAGCTTGTTTACCCTTAGCCATTCAGCTACAGACACTCTATAGCATCACCGTGCGATTTGAATAAAGAAATGTAGAGCTAGGTTTCATCAGCATATTGGTGGCACCCCTTGCCAAATCCACAAATTATTTCTTCCCAAGGGCTTCACATAGCTATTGAATAACATGAGATCATGTAGTAAAGCCACCAGTGCCATTCTATCCCAGGGCTCTAGTCGGGGGGGAGCTCTCAGGTACGGAGCTCCGGAAGAGAACCTCTAGGGGGCGGGGCGGTCACGTGGTGAAGCCCCGCCCCCTTCTTTACCCCGCCCTCTGCTTCGATCCTCATTCCGTTTGGGAATGAGGATGAAGCAGGAGGGTAAGTAGCCGGGCCTTCTGACACACTTCCGGTGATGTCAGGGGGTGTGGCCTTCTGTCACTTCCGGTGATGTCAGGGGGCGTGGCATATGCAAATAAGTTATGCTAATGAGTTATGCTAATGAGCTCCGGCAGCTCTTTTTCTACAACTCCAGTGCCATTCTATCCTATAGCCAGACATGAAACCAGACTGACCAATTTTAATATCACTTTGCTCAGGAAGGGCAAGCTACAGACAGAGCAAAAATTAGCTGCATTTTTGTTTAAGTAATGGACAAATGATCGCTTGTTTTAAGGCACAATTAAATGTACCCTGGGTCGGGGATTGGTTTATGATGGACTCATTGATGTGATGTTTATAAGCTTTAAATATCCAGAATAGCCAAGAGTGTAATGCACAAGAGCTGGCGTCCACAGATTCTAGCATCTTGGCTGTATATATCACAATAACTAGCTCATGGTGATCCATAAAGTGGCTGGATGCAGTGTTGAGGTTTGTCTCAGCTGTATTATCACCATTATTCAAATCAGAGTATTTGAGATACTTTCTCAGTAAATAGCTTTGCAAAAGCATCACAGCTAATTACCACCGCTTTCTTATAGCCCATAACCTTCACTCCATCATCTTTAGCTGCCTAAAGGCTTCTTGCTTTCTTAAACAGTTTTAACCATTCTTCCTTGAGGTATTGCAAGACTTGAATATGTACTTCAACTGGCAATCTGTAGCCAGGGACGTATATATTTCTGTTATAATATTTTAAGATATGCTTAGAAACAGTTTCACTATTGCGTATGTCTGCTAATTTGCAATTATCTTTCTATATATAATTGCAGGTAACTGTTGGATACCACATTTCCAAAAATGAACATTTCCAACAAGCATCTGTTTAATGTTGTTAGAAGACTTGTCTTCCCTTTAGCTCTACAAGATGGGATAAAAAGGGGGTCATTTTTTATAAAGCCTTGCAAAGTAATTACTTGCAGAACATTTGTTTTGTCTCCTTGGTTGAGTAAGGATTCCTCGTCAGCCAGCACTGAAAAATTAGATTTGGATGGATGGAAACGTGTTGTGCGATCTGTTTCACAAGAAGAAATCAGTGAGAAAACATCAGAGAATGATGACGACTCCAATTTAGCAGCTACTAGAGAATTGATTGAGTTGTGGAGATTGCTGGGTAGAGCTGTTCCAGAACATATCAGTGAAGAAGAATTCAAAACCTTAATGGAATATCCTAGTAAGGCTTCAAAAAGCAAGTATTTAAAATTCCTGGCTATAAAGGAAGGTAAAAAGAGAGCCGAGAAAGAAAAGCGTGAAAAAAAAAAGCAAATAAGGGAGGAAGAGATACAAAAAGCTAATGAAAATAATGATGGTGAGGTAAAGAATACATTTTTGATGATGTTTTGGTCCAAGTCAGGGGATGCTATATTCAACTGGCGGGCTGCTCAGTCTATGCTCTTTGGTCAGCCTCTGGTGTTCGATATGGCCTATGAAAACAGCATGTCACACAGAGAAATGGAAAATGCAGTGAAACAGATGATGGAAGCTGAAGGGGTCAATCGTAGAGCTGTAGACCCATTTCATTTGCATTACTGTAATCTCAACATGGATGGTCCTTATCATAAAGTGTTTCTCAAACGCTATGGAGAAGCATGGGATAAGTTGTTTGTGACAGTGACAGAACAGAGTCATGTTGAAGTCTTCCCACGAGATCAGCTTGTCTACTTAACTGCTGATTCTCCTAACATAATGGAAAAGTTTGAGCATGATAAAATCTATATAATTGGATCCCTAGTTGACAAGTCAATACAGAAAGGAGTCTCTCTCGCCCAGGCAAAACGGCTGAAACTGGCAACAGCACGGCTTCCTTTGGACAAATACTTGCAGTGGGAGGAAGGTGCCAAAAACCTTACTCTAGACCAAATGATGCAAATCTTAATGAGTTTGAAAGACACTGGGGATTGGATGAAAGCTTTGCAGTTTGTTCCAAGAAGGAAACATTCTGGCTTTGTAGACCCTGCCTCTTATTCAAATCATCAGTTTGAGACGGTGAAGAAAATGAGGGTGTCTGACAAAACAGGTGGACGAGAAAAGGCAAGCAACCAGTTTGCAGGGAACTCCTTCAGGCAGCAAATGCAAAGAAAGTGGTGGGAAGATGTATCCTAATATGTTGTTCATCAATGTGATGAGTCATGGAGGTTTCTAATTGATCTTGAATGTGTTAATCTGCATTTTATTACTTTTAGAAATGATGGAGCAAATCCATCCCTGTGCTTAACTTGAAAAACAATATTATTTTATATGTGACCTAGCTGAACCCTTGAAAAAGTTCTAGGGTTTCTGCAGTTGCTCAAAAAGGATGGTTGCAACAGATCCCTCCATGCCACAAACAGATGCCTGTCCCCCACTACCTTGCTCATCTCACTCCCACCCAGTTTCAGCAATAGTCCTTGCCTTTGCAAGTAACCAGCATTGTATTAGGGGTGGTAATCCCAATTTCAGTATTCCTGGTTATCATTTCCTATCAAAATAGATTAAAATTATAGTTTGAACTAGGAGGCCAAGAAAATTATAAGGTAAAAAGAACTACAGTTCGCATAAACATTGGCAGGCAGTGACAGCCGAGATCAGAATTGCAAGAGTATATCCTGTGTTTAACAAGCTCTTGCGCAGTATTGGTTATCATCTCTCCCCCCCCACACACACACACAGTCAGTTTTCCAGGAAGCACAGATAGTAGACCCAGTTTTGAATTAGGCCCTGATTTAGAGCTCTGGTTCTGACTTGAAAAAGGTTTGAGAATGTTTGAGTTGAGAAGTTGCATTACAGTCACCTGCCTTCATCAGAAATTTGCAAGAAGTATCTCTAATGTTTCTTATTCACATTATATCAATGGGATTAATTTAATCCTGTTCTTCAATACAGTTATTGAAATCAGTGATACTTGTGCCTGGTATCAACAAAGAACTTCTCTAATATTCCAGTCTCTTAATCATATCAAAATATGACAATGCAAGCAAAGACTGCCAAAGCTGAGATATCCTACTCCTACTTAAAGAGGGTAAAAGGCAAAATAAATATAGTCTAAAATAGTTAACTTTAAGATGAGGTCAGAAAAGGATTGTGCCAAGAGCTGTAGTTTTCATGGCTTGAAAAAGGTTCATAGGGTATTATACCTGAAGTCCATTAGAAGCCCCAGCCATGCACATGTGTCATTTTTTTTTTAGTATTTGTTATGCTATATTACAGGTGGAGAGCAATTGATAGCTCAGCTATACTGCAGATGTTTTACAGTGCTAGGGCCAGCTAGTGGACATTGGTACAATGAACTGTGGCTACTTCAAACAGTTGTTGGGCAAGAAACTTCAGAGTACAAATTTTCAAGTAAATTACAAATAGACTGATAAAGGAATTACATAAATGTAAATATTGTGAGAGCTGTCTTGATACTGACATAACTGTTGAAAATAAATACTGATCTGGTTATGATATCTAGTTTTATTGTTGTTTTCTTTATTACAATCCAAATTTATAAAGATCTCACTAATTAATAAAGCACACTTTAATTGCCCTGATATGGTTTGGTTGCAGTGAATTCCAGTACATATACAGCAGCTAAAAGTATAACAACTCAATACAAAAATTAGACATTTTTTATTCTGCATGAATGTATAAAGTTATGAAATAGGCTTTTAAAAGGAAGTGCTAAAAATCTCTTATGATTTGGGGGCGTTACAAAATATTTTGAATCCCATGTAAAATAAGATATTAACTGGTCATAAACATCTTGGTTTTCCATAGTGTATGAATATAATCATTCTTATTTGGTTGCATATGTAGGATCATTTACAACTTCCAGTTTACATACATATTATTTATTCTTGGCTGCTTCAAGTTGCACCTCTGCTCAGTTGTAAGAAAATACATAGTGCTTTGTGGGATGTACGTCTGAGTAAATGTGTTTAGGGGTGTGCTATGTTTATCTGGTAAATTATCTAGCCTGGGATGAACTTTTTATCAAGTTCAGATAAAAGGTCAAATGAGCTTTGTTTAATATTCTTCCAAAAGGGGAAGATGTGACAAGGAGGACCCAATCAGTGTTCCCTCTAAGCTGAGTTAGTGTGAGCTAGCTCACAGTTTTTTAGCCTCCGGCTCACACATTTTTCTCTTAGCTCAGGAAAGATGGCTCCAGAGCAAACTAATTTATGCAGTAGCCAAATAGCTTGCTCACAACTTTAATGCCAGTAGCTCACAAAGTAGAATTTTTGTTCACAAGACTCCATAGCTTAGAGGGAACATTGGACCCAATAGATGTTGTTTACCATGACTTCAAGAAAGTTTTTTGATAAAGTTCCTCATCAAAGGCTCCTAAGTAAGCTCAAAAATCACAGGATAAAAGGACAAGTCCTTTCATGGATCAAAAACTGGCTAATTAATAGGAAACAGAGAGTGAGTATAAATGGGAAATTTTCTCAGTGGAGGGTGGTAAGCAGTGGGGTACTGTAGGGATCAGTACTCGGTCCGATGCTTTTTAGCTAGTTTATTAATGACTAGAAATAAGGCCCGTTGTGGAAATAAATACAACAAGCTCTAGCAAGAGGCTCTTGGAGAGTGCCAAGGCCTTGGGCACTCAGCGTCAATATGCCATGGCGACTTCACCAGGGTATAATGACACAGAGTCCACCATTTTCTCCAGAAGAACTGATCTCTGCTACTTGAAGAGCAGTTGTGATTTTCAGTGATCTCCAGCCCTCACCTGGAGATTGGCAACAATTGTTACTCAGGAGGAAATGGGTGGTTTGGAGGGTGGAGTCCGTGGCATTGTACCTGTCTGAGGTTCCACCCATCCTCAAACTTCACCCTCTCCAGGCTCCACCCCCCAAATCTCCATGAATTTCCCAACCTGGAGTTGGCAACCCTATCTCTTTCCCAGCCAAGCATCAACCTGCCATTATCTGCTTTGCAT
>NW_015173690.1:905079-906622 GCF_001447785.1 Gekko japonicus | reverse complement strand
ATTCCCCCACACGCACACCTGCAGCCTCTCCCATGCTCTGAAGCCCTGGCTGCCAGAGTCCACCATTTTCCATGCTCTGAAGCCCTGACTGCCACAGAGTCCACCATTTTCTCCAGGAGAACTGATCTCTGCCATCTGGAGAGCAGTTTTAATTCTGAGTGATCTCCAGCCCTCACCTGGAGATTGTGGAAAAGGAAACAAACTCACTGGTAGTATTTCATAGTGACATTCTTCAAAATCCATGATGGATTTTAAAATACTACCAGTGAGTTTGTTAAATTGATTAGTCTTGTATTTCGACTATTCACTGACAAAAGTTGTACACGAAACGAGATGATATGCATGATCCATTGGTGTTGATGGCGTTTGAATTGCATCCAGTAAACTGAATATTGGAAAAAGAAATTTCTAGTCTTTGGAGACTTAACAGATCTCCCCCGCAGAGAAAATAACTGCTTTAGAAGGTGGGCTGTATGGCATTCTGTTCAGCTGAGGCCTCTCCCCTCCCCAAACCCTGGCTTCCATAGACTCTTCCAGAAAATCTCCAGGAATCTCCCTACCTGGAGCTGGCAACCCTAGACTCAATACTGGCCCCAATGAGTTCCTCACAAAGGCCTGCAAAGGGTTTCCTTCCTTTGTCTGAACCGAGCTTGGTTGCCTACTGTGGCGAAACGGGCTCCAGTTTACCACTCAGCTGTTTGCCTCCCACCCTCGTCCCGTGGGCGTATCTCACTCCTTAAATTTCCTCCCACGACTCACTGAATTGTCACTGCCTTTTTAGAGGGACGGTGAGACCCCTCTGGCCAAATCTCCATATTTGGAGATGGAATCCCCAGTCTTTGGGGGATCTCTGGAAAGTTGGCAACCCAAGGGTCTGGCCTTTCCTTGCCTCCTTGGGCTACCCCCTCCCTTTGTTATTGTGCAGAGCGGGGGAGACTATGTGGTCAGAGCACGACACAGATTATTAGCCCAAATAAAAGAATTTATCTAACTATACAGTTATGGGGCGTGTACACTCACTGTAGGAGTGCATGAACCAACTGTATGAACCAGCACAGCATAAACCCACAGGGGTTAAACGCCATCCTCTTTCCTTACACGCTGGCCTTTGGCTCTCTGCTCTAGCCTCTCCCTCTCTCTCTGGCCCAAGAGAGCAGGGTTCCCCCACGTCGCTGGCTTGTGGCCTGGACAGCTCGATCAGCACAGGCAGCAAGCAGGAGCCTTTCCTAACCTCCTGTAGGATGAAGAGGGCCTCCTCCCTGGATGGGCTGCAGTCTATACTGATGCCGCCCCGCGTGTTGGGACAGCCCCTGTTTTCCCGCCCTTTTCTGCCTTGGGGCAGCTGGGAACTGTAGTCCAGCAGATGAGGAAGCCCCATTCGACCCAGTGAGTGAGACCTCTCTGGAACTACAGCTCAATTAAACCTTATGGCGGAACATTTTAAACAACCACAGACAGCAGCCCAGCAGCCATCTTACAAACACAGGTAACTGCCATTTCATTATCCCCACCAACAGCCACTGAGGGAAAAGTTAAGTCCCAC
>NW_015173690.1:902078-903102 GCF_001447785.1 Gekko japonicus | reverse complement strand
TAATTACCGACCTATTAGCCTTCTTTCTGTAACGGGCAAACTATATGCTAAACATCTTGAGCAGCGATTGCGTAGGTGGGTAATGGAAAACAATATTATTGGCCCTGAACAAATTGGTTTTTCTAAAAATAAATCAACTTTGGATCACTGTTTAATCTTATCAGCCTTAGGTGAGAAATATATGAAAGTAGGCTCCAAGAAATTATATGTTGCCTTTATCGATCTAAAAAGTGCGTTTGACTCTGTTATAAGAGGTAAACTTTGGGATAAGCTGTCTAACCTAGGAATTGATCAGCGTCTTTTATTCCTTTTAAGAAAACTTCATACAGGAACATCTTGCCAGGTTAAATTCTCTTCAAATGGTTTTCTTACAGAGAAAATTCCAACTAACAAAGGAGTAAAACAAGGGTGTGTTCTGGCCCCCCTTCTTTTTAACCTATTTCTTTCCGATTTGTCTGGTGCGCTGGACTCTGTGAACGGCCATCCACCTAGATTAGGGGGCAGAGCTGATGATACAGCAATTGTCTCTGTTACTAAAGTAGGTCTCCAACGATATCTGAGGGCTTTTGAGAAATATCGTAGTAACAATCAACTTCAAATTAAGTATTCTAAATCCAAAGTAATGGTTTTTTCCTAAAAAAAATGGGTCCCTCTTAGCTGGTATATTGGCAAGACGAAAATCCAGCAAGTTAAGAGTTATAAATACCTGGGTGTCACGTTTAATTTTAATCTCCAATGGGCAACTCACAGAAGAAGGTCTATCAGTTTGGGGAAACTATCTTCCAACCAACTGAAATCTTTTTTTTTCTCCAAAGGAAACCAATTTGTGCCTGCCGCCATTATTTTTAGCCCAAGTTCTCTATGGTGTTCCTATATGGTTCAGTGCTTTTAACTGTGAAGTTGAATCAATTCAATCATCCTTTTTTAGACAAATTATGGGTTTCCCAAACTGTGTTTCTTACCATGCATTGTGCTCTGAATTAGGACTTAATTTGATTGAAACCAAGACATGGGTGTTAACGGT
>NW_015173690.1:880471-898935 GCF_001447785.1 Gekko japonicus | reverse complement strand
AAGCTCAACATCAAAAAAACTAAGATCATGGCATCCAGCCCCATCACTCTTTGGCAAATAGAAGGGGAAGTCGTGGCAGACTGTGACAGCAGCCATGAAATTAAAAGACGCCTGCTCCTTGGGAGGAAAGCGATGGCGAACCTAAACAGCATGATAAAAAGTAGAGACATCACCCTGCCAACAAAAGTCCACATGGTCAAAGCAGTGGTATTCCCAGTAGTCATGCATGGCTGAGGGAGTTGGACTATAAGGAAGGCCGAGCACCGAAGAATAGATTCTTTTGAACTATGGTGCTGGAGAAGACTTGAGAGTCCCTTGGACTGCAAGAAGATCAAATCAGTCAATCCTAAAAGAAATCAACCCTGACCGTTCCTTGGAAGGCCAGATAATGAAACTGAAGGTCAAATACTTTGGCCACCAAATGAGAAGGGAGCACTCCCTGGAGAAGACCCTGATGCTGGGAAAGATTGAAGGTCAAAGAAGACGGGGACGACAAAGGATGAGATGGTTAGACAGTGTCATCGATGCAACGAACATGAAATTGAGCAAACTTCAGAGGACGGCGGAAGACAGGAGGGCCTGGCGGGAGCTGGTCCATGGGGTCGCGAAGAGTTGGACTCGAATGTGCAACTGAACAACAACAAAAATTTGCACCCCCTATATTCCGTTGAGTTTCGCCCCAGTCAAGTATGAAGAGGACTCCAGCCTAGGTCGTTTTATTAAGAGTTCCTTAAGTTTTACGGTGAGTGACACTGGACTCAAACGTTGTTCTGCTGATTCGGATCGGCACGGCTACCCACCTGAATGTATTTAAGTGGGAGATAGCTGGATATTCTTAAAATGATGCGCCTTTACATTTTAATTCAAAATGAAAGGTCGTTTGCTATGGCATCAGTGGACAGTCGGACAACCCAAACGTCCGTTCTGCGACTCTCATGTAATGTACCAAAACCGGCTTGCTGCAAACCGGAAATTACGATCATCCCAGAAGCGCGATGACTCGGGGAGCGCAGATTATAGACGTAAAGGAGACGACAAGGGAACGAGACTCCTGCCCCTCTTTCACGTACAGAGTTGGGCTGAGAGGACGGAGCAAGGCTTCGGCGCATGCTCGAAATTCGCCAGCAAGGAGGAGTTGGTGGGGGAAAATGGCGGACGGCAAAGCAGAGGATGTGAAGCTGAAGCGACCGCGACTTGACGGAGGTGAACACACTGCGTTGCTTTGCCCTCCCACCCACCCTTCCCTGCATGGGGGGCTCGAGGGATGCGTGTGGAGGGGATGAGGGCCCAGTCGAGGGGGTGCTGCGGGTCGGGCAGTGGCGTAGGCAGGCAGAGCTTGGGAGGAGGGGAGCGGGAGAGTCGCCAGACGTCCTTCGCAGCCCTCAAGGGCCTTGGGGCTGGTTGGCTTCCTGCGGGAGCGCATCCGTCTGTAGCTGGCATGGCGCCCCCACAGAAACAGAACCGCCATCTAGTGTTTCGGACGGTTTTGACGCGGTCCCGTCTGCGTGCGGAAAGTGCCGCGGCTTTCTGCTGGCTCGCCATAGCCCCCTAACTGACTGATGCGGGGCGATCTGGGTGTAAGGCCAAAAAGTAACAGCCTGAGTACGTTGAGTGATTTCATTTCTTTCACCTGAGGGTGGAGTTGAGGTGGTAAAAATGACTATCCCTTGCCCCAAGCTGGCTGCCTTAAAGGCCCGTATATATAACGTTATGTGACATGGCGGGATGGCAAATATCATTTTGCCTGAGATGCTGCGGTACAAATACATCAGAATATTGAAACACATATAAATGATTCTAGGCCATCTATGAGCCGATTTATGTCATTAACTTACTCCTTTTGACCATGAACAAATCTTTGTCCCTTGTTAGGCAACCAGTTGAACTAAAGTTGCCAAAGTTGCTAAGAACAAAGTTTGAGTCCAGTGACACCTTTAAGACCAACAGTTTTATTATGTGTATAAGGGTTTGTGTGCACGCATGCATCTTCAGATGCTACAGTTATCTTAAATTAATGTAAAATAGTAATGCTTGACTAAATGCTTGTGCAAGTGTAGTGTAACAGTAGCTTTTTGTCCTCTGGGGAAGCTGGTTTAAGAACACATTTACTGTGATGTGAGCTAGAGGCCCACTACCCTAGAGTCCACTTTGTAAGCTGTGCGATGTGTGCCACCAATAGGAAGAACATTCTCTCTTCAAGTGGTTCTCAGTTGTCAGTAAATTGGATCTTAATCTTACATTACTGTAGAAGCACTGGTGAAGTACAGAGGTGTTTGGGGATAAAGGACAACTGGAAAAATAAGATAGGTAGACCTTCTAAAATTACTGTGTAAGTAATATTATATTTTACTTTTGAAACTTACACAAAGCAAACGTGGAACTTCCCCAGGAGTTTTTGTCTTCTCCAAATAAAAGTGTTAATGTATTATTTTCAGGATGCAAAATGGTACATCTTTAGCATATATTTCAGAACTTCAGCATATACTTCAGAACTATACTGTTAGAAACCTGCTGTCATTAGTTGATGATCCAAGGTTTTCTCAGAATAGGTTGGCACGGCGTTTCTAAAAGATGGGGGGAGGGGCACAGAAAGATGGAGACAAAAGGAAGAAAAGTCCAGTTGTGTTTGCTGGTATACATGAGACCACAGAAAGTACAGGTTTTAAAGCTCAGCTACTCAGGGATTATAATGCTTTTTAAAAGGGGAGGGACTAGCTAGTAATTTTTTATGTACCCTGATACAATGTCAGGGAATCTCAGAAAAACATGGAGAGAAAACACAACAACAATTGTCTTTGGAGGATTTTGCAAGTAAATGTCAGCACCCCCACGCCCCCCAATTTGAGTTACAGCTTGTTAGAACTAAGCCACAACTTGTTTCTTTTGTTAGATGAGCCCACAAATATGTGGCCTCTGTTTATTTAAGGTGCTTTTTAACTTCATAACCATAAGCCATCAAATAAACTTAGTCGACAAGCAGTTTCCAAGCTGTTTTCTTGTGAAGCAGTTGCAGATTTGCAGTAAATACAAAAATCTGCATTAAAGTTCATTTGGTACCTTTTGCTATGATTCAGACTCTCAGAAAGGAAAAAGTAGAATGGAAGGAAATAAGAGGTTTTCCCAAAAACTACACTTGCAAGCCACTACAGATACTTTGTCGACTCTTGAGTTGTCTTCATTTAGTGGGTCTTGATTTCTGCATAACAAGCAAATAAAAGAGACCCCTTAAAAACTGTAGTACACAGACAAATTAACTGAACATGTCTAAATAATTTTTAAATCCTTTGGCCCTCCTCCCTCATTTTGGTGTTTGTGTTTTTAATGAATCATTTTATAATTTTAGATGTTGTTTTTAATTGTTCAGATGCTTTATGTTTGCTGCCTTGGAGACTCTGATTGGGTGGAAATGCGGCATAAAATTTTTAAAGTAAAATTAAAGGGCAAATCTGTTTAGTCAGAGGTTTTGCACTGCTATTAGCCACTCTGACCCATTAGGATGGGGCGGGCTGTAAATCTGAATAAATACATGAATTAGTCCTGTTATCTGGCTAAAACAATACATCCTGAAAGTAAGAACACTGGCATACTACATTGTTCAGTGGCTTGTTTTTATACTTCCATGTAGTGGAAAAGTGCATATAGATCAGATAAGTAATTTTGAAGAACTATTTAGATTTAATATATTTATTTTCTGCTGACAGAGTAAAGTTTTTTATTATATAACCAACCAGTTATATACAAATACTTCAGGTGATCACTGTTATTTGATTGGTTCCACTAAGTGAAAACTGCCACTGTTGGCTTACTTCTAATTTCATAATGGTGTCATGTGTTAGCACAGGTGAGACTAAGTACTTGGCCCCTGGTTCTGGCAGTAGCTAGGGGCAAGCCAGCAGCACAGAAAATCTTCTGTTGGCCATATACTATAGATGCAGCCATCTTCTAACAGAAACACAATGATCAGAGGAAAATGTCTCTCAGTATTCTTTAAAAAGTTGTTTGTTATTTTGAAACCATGACATATGTTTAGTAATTTTCAGGTCTCCCGATGTGGGACTTTCCTGCTTCCCCCTCCCACTGCAGCCCACTGAATCCTCTGAAATTTAGTTCATGGGGTCACTGGACCTTCAGGCTTTGCATTGGGAAGGAGGCAAATCAATGGAACTTGCTCCCGATCCCAGAACACTTACGTCTTTGCAGTGGTGTGGTTGAGTACATGTGGGGGGGGGGGGCAACCAACTTAACTATAAAATCTGTTGATTAGAGAATCTTTTTGTTTTAATAAAGCTAATCCTTTAAAAATTATTTTTATTTGAAATATTTGACTAGTCGATTACCTGGTTTTATCAGGAGCTTTTCCACATTTATTTATTTTATTTTTTTTGGTCAGTTTTGGCCCAATACTGCTTTGGTTTATCCCCTGATTTCTTCATGCATTTTTGGGCCCTTTTTGTTTTTCCTTCAGGTTTTTTCCCCCTGGCTCTTCTGAGACCACTTTTACCCTGATGTTTTTCTGGAATCTGATTTTGAGTCATCTTTTTCTTAGTTCATAAAGTTTCTGTTGGTTTTCTTTGTCTCACCCACCACCATCCCACATCATTGTTAAATCACTCCTTCTCCCCCAGGACAAGTGATTTAATTATTTTTAAAGGCCCCGAAATATTGCTATAACAAAAATGTAATGACAGTAAGCAGGTCCTCTGAATTCCCAACTGTCCATTAAAAAAGAAAGTAAGCCTCTAGCCCTTTCCGTCATGGAGATATAAGGAAGAAGGCTTTTCTCTGGGAGGGGACGGAGTAGAGACTTACCTTTTTAAAAAAATAAAAGCTAAGTCTCTAGCACTTTCCCTCATGGAGATATGCCTTTTTCCTTATATCAATCTAAGGGGAGAGGATAGAGACTTACTACTTTCTAAAATGAAAGATGAGAATTTCAAGAACTTGCTGAAGTTTCATTACAATACTACAGTTGTTATATTGATATTTTAGGTCTTTTTCTTAAAATAAAGGAGTGCTCTGTTGCCACTGATGACAGCAGCGCACTCCCTTGAAAATCTTAATTGTTTAAGCCACATGCGGAAGAAAATAAACTGACTCCACAATTGTCAGAATGCACAAGGCAGGCAGACATGCAGAAGAACTCTGCCCAAACTGATTCTAGCGCTTGTCGCTTGGCTCCCAATAAAATCAGAGTAACTTGAGCATGAGGAAAAGATCCAGGAGAGTGTCCTTAGAGCGTAGGCCACTTAAGAGCTTATCTGGCCGCATGCGTGTGCATGTGTGTGTGTGTTAAAGATGGGCATGAGCCAGAATAACTGACTCGTTAAAAGAAAAATCATGGCATACTCAAGGTTCTAGGCACATCTGAAGTAGCTTTTTTTAAAATCCCAGCTACTGTCCTAGATTGCTAAAAGGCCTCAGTTGATAAGGCGGCATACAAATATTTTAAATTAAGGAATTAACTAAAATGAATGCATGTATCATGGGTAGTTTCCCCCCTTGAAGCCAGTATTATTTTTTTTAATACAGGAATTTTACATAAAAATACAGTTTCACATTAACTTAGTTCATGCCACCAAACCTTGTTGAATACTTTAACTTTTCTCAAATTAAGAAATCTTAAAGACATTATGCATGCCAGGATGGTATGTAGTGAAGGTTGATTGTGACTTCATTTTTGCTTTTAATAACTCTTTCTGTGCCGAACAGTTCTATAAACTGACTAGAAGCTCCTCACTGTAAAACTCCACGTTAGTTATAATCATGAAACTGTGAAAGACCCCTGCATTGTCTTGTTTCTCTCTCTCCCCCCCCCAACATATGATTCCATGGTATCAAACTGAAACCGAGATAAAGCATGTTTTCTGTAGTATTCTTTTCAGAAATTTTGGGTCCATGCTTCCATCTCTGAGCACCCAAAATGGCTGCTGTACAAATGCTAAGGTATTACCTTAAAGACAACTTGTTGTCTCGTATGCTAAGCTTCTGAAATAACTGTTTCAGAAGGGTTGCTGTGTTAAAAAAGAGACAGAGTCCTACAGTAACTTCAGAACTAACCACTTCATTGTCATATAAGCCTTTATGGTTTAGAGAACTGTGCTGCAGCTAACAACTTAAGTTACTGATCTGGGATAGTCCAGTGGTAATACAAATGGGAATTCTTCAGAGGTAGACTTTGAGTGTGTAGTCAATGAGCTTTCTCTGGATTCAGATCAAGATGGGTAGCCGTGTTAGTTTTTCTGTAGCAGTAGAATAGAGTAAGAGTCCATTAGCACCTTAAAGACTAAGAAAATCTGTGGCAGGGTGGGAGCGTCCGTGAGTCACTGCTCACTTCTTCAGATACAGCTAGAATGTGAATCCATCTGTCCTACATATTAGAAAGTGGAGTGATATTAGATGCCAAATGATATCAGCAAACAAATGACAATAGCAGGTGTGATTGGATTAGGTATGATCTGCACAGAGGTTGTAGGCACGGAGAAATCAGCATTGGTAATGAGACAGAAAACCTCGGTCTTGATTCAGTCCAGGTGGATGCATTGTCTTGAGCTTTGTTATCAGTTGCAATTCAGCAGTCTCTCTAATCTCTCTTTTAAATTCCTTTGTAAAATAATTGCTAAAGTAGATTAGAAAGAGAGATTGCTGAATTGCAACTGATAACAAAGCTCAAAACAACGCATCCACCTGGACTGAATTGAGACCGAGGTTTCCTGTCCCATTACCAGTGCTGATTTCTTCGTGCCTACTACTCTGCATATTACAACTAGTCCAATCACACCTGCTATTGTCATTTGCCTTCTGATGTCATCTGGCTTCTGAAATCACTCCACTTTCCAGTATATAGGACAGATGGACTCACATTCTAGCTGTATCTGAAGAAGCAAATAGTGACTCACAAAAGCTCGTACCCTACCACAAATTTAATTAGCTTTCTCTGATATGAATGGTCTTTGCAGTCACTGTAGAGGTGTCATAAGGCTCCAGGATGCTTAGGTTCAATAGTTCTATGTGTAACTGAATATTTATGTTCTGCACTAGTTACATGATTGGAGCTTCTTTCACTGTATGTCTATATTCTTACAGTGTGCTCTGTATAAACAGTTGTGGAGGCGCTGACACTGTAAGTGCAAAAGTCTCCTCTTCATAACAGTGCTTTATGAGGTTGCTGCTCCCATCAGTCCACTCAGTAAAAATAGCTCATCTTGGTAAGTTGTTTCGACTTCACCAGGACCTGAAGAAGAGGCAGAAAAACCTGTGAAAACTAAGACTGTTTCTTCCAGTAATGGAGGGGAAAGTTCGAGTCGCAGCGTGGAGAAACGGGCAGCTGATGAAGAAACTGAAGACTTCACCACAAAGCCTGCTCCTGCCAAAATGTCCAAGTTTGGGTTTGCCATAGGCACACAGATTGCAAAGAAACCACCTGCAATATCCATCAAACTTGGAGCAAATGTAAGCAGCCTGTAGGCTCTCTTACGAATGATAAATATGTAGTCTTGTTGCTAAAAGGGGAGTTAGTTAAGTTGCCTTATTTAAATTGTCCATAAATATTTATAGTCATTTACTGTCACAAAGGTCTAAGAAATAATATTCTGGACAATGTTAGTAGGCATGAAATTGGCTTGAAATACTGAGAAATTGATCCACCCCACCCCCCCACACACATACTCTTTTGTGTTGGTTTAAGGGAATATAAAATAGCATAAGTATTGGCTTGGATCCCACCTCCTAGATGTCCATGGATATATGAAAGGAGGGCAGTCCCCCCCTCCCGGAGAACTCCAGTTCTCCTTCTAAGCTATTCCTTGGGGTTTTCTGTCCCCCAGAGTAAGCATTTTGTGGTATGTTTTGTGCTTTTGAGGATGAAGGAATTGACAAGAGTTGCCCCTTCCCCTTTTACCCACAAAGTTCCAGACAGGATCCAAGCCAGTAACTAACTTCTAGCAAAATATGACTATAGTTCTATTCTGTCCTTGTCAAAGAAACACAAAGTATTTATGCTTAATACTTAAGGTGTGATTAAATGTACAAGGATTTATTGGCCAGAATCCAAATAGTTTCTTAGGCTTATATCTGGGTCTTGCAGTTAGGCAAGCTCAATTGGCTTTGAAAGTTGGACATGCCATATTAAAAAGTGACTTCCCCAGCTTCAGAGTTGATTGCTATGAAGCAGGGAAGGCCTGATTTTCAAGAGCACTCTTTATGCCCAGGGAACTAACTGGCTTAATGGTGACTTAGATCTAGGCTGTTATTTACTAAGGTGACCAATCTACCAGGCTTATTTTTTATGAATCTGAAATGTCGTAATATCATAAGAGGAGCAATGTGCTTTAAGTTATTGGACTGTGTTTATATCTTGTTGCTCAAATAATTGTAGCCTTGTTGCTTTTTAGAAACCTAAAGAGCCTACTACAACCCTTGCTCCAAAAACCCTTTCTGTAGCAGCAATCTTCAATGAAGATGAAGATGTAAGTAAATATAGCCTCATTGAATGGGGGAAAAAACTTTATTGCTTTTTCTGACTAGAATTATGTTCTGAGAAGTGGGAGTTTCATAAATATACTATTGATGTATTGCTACTCAGAACTGGTCCAAGTTTCTTCTAAAACACCAGATGTGTAAGTGTCCTCTTGTGGTCTTAGAGTAATTTTAAGCCATTGATTAACTCTGAATTTAGCATTTCCCTATGCCTAGTATGTTATAAGACTACAGAGTACCTGGCCATTCATTTATCTTAATGACCTTTTTAAAAATGGTGTAATGAATTTTTAGTATTTTCAGTCTTCTGTAAATATATTAATACTCTCAGTAAAACACCATAGTTGCCCATTAGCTGTAGGGTTCAAGAAGTATGAACACTGTAGAATTTTTTTAACGAGAAGAGTATGATATTGGCGATATCAGCGACAGCTTTGTGTTTGAGGAGCATGGGGCAACCACATTCATTACTAGGATTAAATCAAAAGGTCCACTTATCTACTGATGCAGACCCACTGTGCTCCCCAAAATATTGCTTTGATGAGAAGCATGTTGGGGGATCCCAGGAACAGCATGAGGTATGATGTGGGGGTCTGCACTGGAAGAAGGGAATTGGCAACAGTTGCCTCCCCTTCTGTGAATGGGTAGTCTTTGTTCACAGAAGAAACCTTTGGATCTAACCAGCATAGGGTTAACATAGGAATATATGTGATGATTCAAATGAAGATGAAAATGTGGTTGTTGGCCGCTTGTCTTTTTGTCAGGATTTTCAAGGAAATTGTATTCTGGCCTTCTAAAATGGTGTGGCTGGTGGTGTTTTAGGGGAGGATAAAGGAAAATAAAGCTTTAAAAGCTAACTTCCTTTAATTTTTACAATACTGAGAACTCAGATGAAAATTAATTTGGTAGCAAAGTTAATGCTTTGTGTGCTCGTTCTAAGAGCCATCTAGAAGTCAAAGGGAAATCCATGTGATCTTGTGTCCATTGGTTCTCTCACACAGCAATAGTGGGTCTATTTTCTATAAAAGAAAGATTGCACAATCCCCTTACTACTGCTTGCTCTGAAGCATTTTTTCTCAGCTCAGCTTCTCTACTGGAAGCAAGCTGGATTGGAAGGAAAGTGAAGAGGGAACCCCTCCTGCATTTCGAATGTGAACTAGGGAACATGAATCAGTCCCCCTTTTCTTTGTCATGTCTCGTTTCGTCCTGGGTTTCACTAGAGCAATGAAATAACCTCTGCTGAGTTGTACAAAGTAGGTTATAGTTTCCTTCAACATTCTTTCCAAAAATATATTTTCAGTATTTATTGGATATTGCAGCTGTTTGGAGTTCTGTTTCAAACATGGTGTCATACCTGGTGGGCACAAGCCAGATTTTAAACTGCTTGGCTGAGCCTACGAAGGAAAATATTGATCAGGATGGGCAGTATGGAGGTGGCGGATTTCCTTGTTCTTCTCTGACTGTCCACAGCAGTAATAGGTATGTCTTCAGACCCAGATGCTTGAGAAATCACTGCAGCTTGCAAGTGATTTCTGCTAGACTCTACAAGGAATAGGGTCTTTCTAATAGCTATGGGGACCTTCCTTTAGTTTCTAACCCTACACCTGAAACTACACTATTGAAATATGCAGAAGTGTCTCTCTTGGAGCTTAACTGATTGTATTTTAATACAATGTGATGGGCAGACTTTCATACTGTAGAAATGTTAATGAAGCACGAAAACTGTTTAGAGCTGTTACAGAGTATATTTGTGCCTGTTTACTTCTCAATGCTAATACAAAGTTTTCTTCAAGTGTAAATTATATGAGGGGTATAATGCATTCACTGAGGCATTGGTCTCTGATTTTATGGGCAACTGACTTTTTTTAGACACCTGTTACACCTCTTGCCCTTTTCCCAGGGAGCTTAGGACAGTGCCCACGGTTCTGTTGTCCTCCGTTCTGTTATCACAACAATCCTATGAAATTGGTCTAAGAGAGAGGTTACTGGTTTGATTTTCCAAGTGAGCATCATAGAGGATTGTGGATTGAAAAATCTGGATCTTTCAAGTCCTAACCTGTATCTAACCTCTATTCCACACTGACTCTCACTAGCTTGACTACACAGGAATGGAATTTGTTACTTTCTTTCATTTTTTCCCCAGAGTGAGCCTGAAGAGATGCCTCCAGAAGCAAAAATGCGAATGAAGAACATTGGAAGGTAGAGTAGCTCTAAAGAAAAATAGGGAAACGTTGTCCAACATGTGGGTGGTTTAGGAGTATATAGAAGGTGAACAATTAGTGAGTTCTATATAGTTTTGGATTTGCCAAATAATAAAAGTTGTGATAGCTTTTCTGCTAAAGCTGCAATAGTTTCAATGTTGGAAAGTTGTTTGGCATCTTGATATTATTTGTGGGTTTCCCCCCATTTTTTCTTACTGAATTCTCTGCTTTCTGATTATTTTTAGTACAATATATTCAAAACTAATAACATAATTTTGGAGGCTAATTTTGATATGTGACTGTTCATTTTGGAGAGAGATCTCTCTTTTCCCCTCCCCTTACATGAGCTGAAGTGCTTTTTGGCGGTCCCCTGTAACAACATCCCATACTGTTTCTGGGAGTGACTTTTTAAGGGGCTGCTGAAGGAATAGAAGGTGGGAAAGATCTGCTCATGATTTACTGGGTCCCACCTGTAACTTTTATCATATATAGGTTATTTTAAACCCCTGAAGGGGTATTTTTATTGTTCTTCAGTATACAAAACTACAAAGAAAAAATTGGGAAGGGACTACATCTATGGATAAAGGAAAGATACCCACACTAACTAAAAACCCAAGAGTGAGAGATCATATCCCAGTTAAACTGTTAGTATTACATTTGTTAATAAGACGATATACTTGTAGAGTTCTTGCTTTGCACTGCTTCTATGTTAGTAAATTAGTTATCTTGAGAAGACTTTCTGAGCATCTTCATTTCTTCAAAGAGCAATTTTCAGAGTCCTTCTGCCCTTACTTTGGCTTTCTGTCTCTAAAATCATACACAGTTTTCGTCACACCCATAGTCGCTTCAGTCGCAGAGTCCTCGTCCGATCCAGAGGTTGCTGAGTCACTTGACTTGGTTTCTTCCTCCTTAGATTCTTCCCCCGTTCCCATCTGGCATCTCAAGAATTCCTTGGCTTTAAAAATGGAATCAATCTTCTCTCTTTTATTGTTGATTTTAAAGATGACACCCTCGGGGATCCCCCACCTGTACTGAATTCCGTTGGTTTGAAGAAAAGAAATTAAATCCTTGTAGGTTTTCCTTTTTTGACGAATTTCAATGAAGTCTTAATAATTGTATTTCCCAGTTTCAGTGGGGTTGCTGAAGTTGCTTTTAATCTCTGGTCTGTCTTCTTGCAAATCTTACCACAATCTCTCCAGGCAGGCTATTTTTTTAAATATAATTGGAGTATGCCCTATAGACAGTCTCCATATGTTTTACTATTTCTTCCGCTGATAAGCCTGTAACTGGAGCAATAGAGTCTCCTTCAAATCTTTTTCGGTTTCAGGAACCCCCTGGAACCTAAGAATCATGTTAGCCTTTTCCATTTGGAGCTGTAACAAGCGATTTTCTTGAAGGTTTTGCCGTATTTCAACTTCTCCCACTCTTTTCTTCAACTTTTTATTACCGGTGTCCATCTCTACTATTTTTTCTGTTACTTGTTCCACTTTCTTGTCTGTTTCTGCCAACTGACGCTGCTGTAAAGCGAAGTTTTGATTCAACGAGGTCAGCTGGTGGTTAATACCATCGAGTTGCTCTACCACCGGCTTTAGCATATCCGTTAGCAGCTTCATGATGTCAGTTCCCTCCTCTGGCCTCAGGCTCTGACTACCCGGTTTCGGTTTTAACTTTCCTCGTGTCGTCGCCATTTTTCCAATTTGTTTACAAATTTAAACCATTATGCAAAGGCTCGAAGGGCTCATCGTTTCGCTGCAGGCACTCAGATAAGTCTCTCAAAACAAATCGCTGTTTGCTTCCCCCCTCTCCCCCTTCGCTTTGCTTGACTCTTTATGCGCATAGGAGGCGTCCCTCTATTCTCTGGCAAATAGCCGTCGAAGAGGCTAACCCTCAAAAGCCCTCTGGCTTGGAGCCCTTCTCGAGAGCTCCGTGGAGGTGCCACTTGAGGTGGCACCCCTCCATGTCGCTGGTGTGCTAATCGCTCCTCTGCGGGTCGGAGAGAGCGACCGCCATCGCTAGTGCACTTCCGGTTCTCCGATCATATCTGTTTTTTGAAACAAACTGTAGAATGTGTTGGCTGAGTAATACCTTTTCTTGACACATTTTTTTTTTTAAAAACCAATATATTTATTGGTTTTTAGCACTTATAAACCTATATCATATACATATAAACAAGGAACACCAACAATATTACATAGGAAAAAACCCCTAAGATAGCAATTTTTCATTTCAGCAACACAGGTTAATAGAAAAACTAGACAACAAATTAATATTTTGTTCTTATGTCCTACATTTAGGTCACTTCTATATTTGAGTAGCTAATTCTATCTCAGTTTCCTTTGAAATTTAAATATTACATTCTCCAAAGGTACACTGTCAGTTCATATTAATAATATAAGGTCTTCGTAGTTACTGTTTATAATCATCTTCCAGTAGTCTGTCCATTCTTAGCTTTTAGTATAGGTACAGGGTTTAATATTACAATTTAAAAAAAATTAAACTTTTATCAGAATTAATTAGAACTTAATTACATCATCGTGACACAATACTACAGTACCATACGATCAAACAATTATTCATTCATATTCTAACTGCTCCTATTATATTAACAATTACTCCACTAATCTGCCAATTCATTGTTTTAACTTTGAAGTTCAAATTATCACTAAAAAAACATATTAGACTATCATTAATCACCATTTAACATGATTAAACATAATTACATATCACCATTTAACATGATTAAACATAATTAAACAATTAAACATCCCTATTATTGCCAACTTTTATCTTTCAAATATACATGTTAACACTTTCTTATCCACCTTTAATTTACTGCAAGGAGGGAAGAATGGAGGGAGAAAAACAATTATATATGTGTGTGTGTGTGTGATATAACTTTTTACTTTTTTTAAACCATTTTTTCCAGCTAAACATTCTTATATATTTTACTTTTTCTAACAATTTATTAAGACCCTTATACTAATTTTTTACTTGATGGTTCGAATTATCACTCAAAATCCTCTTAAATTATTATTAAAATTAATTACAACTTAACCATAAAGTTCTAACATAAGTAAACATAATTAAACACCTCTGCACAGTTTAGCCTCCCTATTACTACCACACCTTTTTACTTTAAATTACACATAATAATGCTTTCTTAATCACCATTGTTATATATCAAAAATAATAATAATTAAGGTCCTTTTTTCCAGCTAGGCATATATCAGAAGAAAACCAATCACTTCACATCACTATATAACTTCTTTTTCCTCCTACACATCTGTAATCTATTTTTCTGACACAACATTTCTACATACCTTCTACCTTTATGTGTGAACTGGTTTCCTAATCTCCCCCCACTAGTCTTGACTAAGGTTGCCAAGTCTTAATTTAGTCGCAGCAGGGGACTCCCGGCTTTCTCCGTGAGCGCGCGCGCCACGAGCACGTCACCCAGAAGTGACGCAGCCGCGTCGGGTGCGCCAGGGGCGGGGATGCGGTCATCCGAGGGAAAAACATAGTCACTTCCAAGTGACGTGCTGACGCCAGGCACGTCCCATGCTTTGGGGGAGGGGTTCTCCCTTGGGCCCGATCCGCCGGCGGTGGGGAACGGGCCTCTGGGGTGGGGGTTTCCCTGCCCCCCGGGGGGACTTGGCAAGCCTAGTCTTGACACATTTCTTAATGAGATTTCTTTTTAGTGCTGATTGCCTGACAGCTTGTCCAAATTCAGTGTTTTTAATTACATTGCAACTATGCACTTTTTCATTATATTATCTGTGTTGCAACACAGAAGTATTAGGAATCATACAACGAAGCATGCTGTATGTAATAAACTTCTAAAGGTACCTTTTGGTGGTTGTAGATGGCATATGGACATCCTTCATTATGTGTACTCAAGCTTGTAAACCATGAATGGGAAACTTAATAACATTACCCAATTACTATTGTTCTTTTATCATAGGGATACTCCTTTTTTTAGCAGGACCAAATTCTTTCAACAAAGGCAAGCATGGATTTTCTGACAACCAGAAACTATGGGAACGGAACATAAAAAGTCACCTTGGAAATGTTCGTGAACAAGATGAATAAGTTGTGTATTGAAATTTGGATGTTGGGGAAATGGGAGGGTGTGACATAAAGGAACAATTTCCTTTTTTAGAGCGGTATAAGGCTATTTTGGGTACCACTTTTAAAGTTTCTAGTGGTGCACAAAAAACTACGTTTAAAAGTAGAGGTAATTTATGTTTTGTATACAGATTTCAAAGCATTTGCTAATTTTGTAGCTCCATGCAATTAATTTCACAAGGTTATGGAAAATAAAGTCATTGGAAGTGGTACCTTTTTAAGAATTTTCTTTTACAACTATTCTTACATGAAGACAGGCAAAAGGTTACTGTCTCTTGAATCAGTTTAAGTTATATACTACTGCACTGAGATGTCCAGCAGCAACTCCTCTGTAATGAGTGACCTGCTTGTTTCCCTCAGGCTACATAGAGGGGGAACATGATGCAGTAGACCAAGTCTTGCCAGGCTGTTTATCATTCTAGACTGCATACAAACCTGAAAACTAGGCTATAGCTATAGTCATTTAGTTAAACCTCCCGCAAACTTGGACTTCTGGCTGTGGTAGCTTAGCTCTATAATCTCATTTTGAAACTTGTGTAATCTCTCTGTGGCCTGTTTCACTCTTAGAAATGGGTCTTGCGTATGTATAATGAAGATTCACAACAAAGGTTAACCAGTATTTTTATGTCCCCTTAATCATGAGTCTTGACCAGTGCTTGTTAATGTTTCTTTGTCAGTTCAAGACAAATTAATGCAATGATTATCAACATAAAAAGACATTACCAAAAGTATGGCTTTGTAGTTTATCATGTTATCTTAGTTTGGTTTCAGTATTTTCCGCAGTTCTTTAAGGGGAATAGAAGCTACATACTTAAGTAAACGAATAACCAGTTATTGAAGTGCAGATTTAGCAATGTGTGGTCATATTTTTATGACATAAAATTCTACTTTGGACTCAAAGAATTTTATTTTTAATTAAGACACTATCACACTAAAATACAACCTTTTATGCCACTTTAATTCTAATTCCAGTAATTGCTTTTTAGTATTAAATTTAACCTTTCACTTTATCTCTGGCTGATTACATCTAGTTTGGCTGGATCAGTGGTAGGCCATCTTTTTTTTTCTTAGTGGTTTTATGAAAGAGGTTGTAATATTACTTCCATCTTAGTCCTGATCCTGCCTACAAACTTAAACTACATTTAAGAACTTGTTTAAGCAGAACTGAATTATTTTAGGTAGTATCAGCAGTCACTACTGACAGGTCTCGTGGAAACAAGCACTTCCAAAATTACTTAATAGTGTGGACCTGAATTATCTAGTAGTATGTGGCAAAATTGGGTCCTGCTAGACTGGATATCAGAAACTTATTCCAGTTCACCTGCCATCTTTTAAGTCAACCCATTGTATACAAATGGAGGGTAGCTGGTGGAACAAAACGTCATCCGAGTTTTGTTTGTCGTCTTTTTTTTTTTTTTGCATTTTTAGAAGAACTTTGACCTTGTAGGCTTCTCTGTATAAGTTCTAAACATTTTTTAAAATTCTTGTATTTGTATGTGAATTTTTTGTCTGAAGTTAAAAAAACAACCCTGTAACATAATTTCTTTAAAAGCTTTGTTACAAACATTAGAAATGTAAACGTTATTTCTTTTATAATTGAAGTTGTTCAAATATTTGTGAAAGTTCAAGAGTTCAAAAAATATGTTGAGTCTGATCGTGTTGGCTCTTTCTCATTGAAACCAGTGGTCCAAAGCCATTGGTTTGGATCCTGTGGTAGTCTGCTGCAAGCTTAAGGTTGTATTCCGTGAAGGAGGAACATATGATTTCATTAACTCTACCCCTCCATATCATGCCTATTGCTCTTAGAGATGTTCCATGAATCCCAGGGGCATTTTGGTGAGTATAGCAGAATACACTGGGAGGAAAGACATTGTCATTAATATCCACTTCATAGGCCTGAAAAAAGAATTTGCACCTTTCTAAAAAAACAGTTTTGGATGATCAGTAGTTAGGAGTTTCTCAGCTAGGGGCACTTGCTTCCCTCTAATGAATTTAGCAGGTTTGCTTTCAATACTCTGAACGCACAAAACACTAAAACAGTAGTATTCAAGCCTGTAATATGCTAACCTCTTAGGCCTTTATGCTTCATAACAACTCTTCAGGTAAGGAAGAAGGCTTGAGTCTCTTCCATTTCAAATAAGTTGAGTGAGTACTTTCTTTAACTTTTATTGTAGTGATACTGTATGTTCTTTGGGTGAACTACTTAAGTTAGTGGTTAAGTATAAAAATTTGTCAAGACAATATTCCATGTCAAATTAATGTTCTTAAATGTAATGGCTTTGTGCCATATATTTCATGGGCACCAAAATCTTGTTTATGGCAAATTTGTATGGTAGCCTGTATGGTAACCAGTTGCAAGTAGGTAATACAACTGTGTCTATAATCAAAGTATTTTTCTGATGACAATTCCTGTGCTGTTTCAGGAAACAGAGAATGTGTTTCTTGATGCCATTTGCAAGGTGTGTTTATATAGTAGAGGTACCAAGCATTCAAACCTTCAAAATATTTTTCTTAAAGAAATGTTCTTGTTTACCTTCATTATAGGTGGCTGCAATCCCTGCCCATCTGTAATGGAAAATTTACCACCATCAGATGAACTTTACAGTGACCAAAATCTGATCTGTTTTACCAGTATGACTTCCAGTATATAACTATCTTTCAAACAGTGTTCTGGGGAATTTTCTGAATGAGAACAATAATTGCAAACTTCCCTGAAAGACATCACTTACATACCTCCTGCAACCATAGGAAAGTGTTAATGTGCATTTTAGATTTCATTCCTGTTCCCTTTCATGTGGTAGGACAGCAGTGAGGCCCAACAGGTTTCCCTGCCCCCAAACCGACCAGTCCATAATATACTTCAATTTCCTCAGCTGTCCCAGACTAGCCAATGTACTTGGGTAGAGGAACTGTTTGCATACTTGTTGCAAACAGCTTCAGATGTTTTCAATCCTCTCCTGTAAAATACTTCAGATTTTCAATCTCTGGAAAGCATGTCTGGAGCTGATCTTTTTGTATTTAGTCTGCTGCTATATGTTGAGTATATATTCCATACTTTGACTTTGATGTTGTTACTCTTAGGAAGACAAAATCATCTGCCTTAAAATAGCTTTTTCCATCAAGAAAGTATTGATAGGAGAATCTACAGTAGAGCACTTAATATTTTTGTAAGAAATTTAGAAATTGTTTAACATTTGTTGTGCTGTTCTAGCAAATGGGATTACATAAGAGCAACTTCTTTTTTTTTAACAATATTTTTATTATGGTTTTCTAAACAAAATTCCAACATACAGCTATTTCAAACACTTCTTCCCAGATGAGCATACAGCCTCATTTCATATCAACTCTATATACAAAACATATTCCTATCCCGTCACCGTCAGTTTCCACATATACAGTTTCTTCCAATTGTCTTTGAAAAATTTTTCCTCCTTCCCTTTTAGTAAACATGAAATTTTATCCATTTACGCAATTTCAAATAGCTTTTGAATGATCTCTATCTTTTCCGGGATTCTCTCTGTCTTCCAATATTTGGCAAATATAATTCTCGCTGCCATTAAACAGTGTATCAATAGATACTTCTCCACTCTCCCGTACGTCTCTGGGATCATATTCTGTATTTCTGTTATCTTCTTGCTTTTCTGAAAACTGGGTATATACACT
>NW_015173690.1:873292-880363 GCF_001447785.1 Gekko japonicus | reverse complement strand
TCTTTCCATATCTTACTACCTCTAATACTCTTTAGCAATGTAAATGGTAAACAATTCAGAACCTAGAAACACATATACATGTATAGCTAAAATTTTCCATCTTCATTTATATATTTGATACTGAAATCTGGTCCCCATCTGTGGATAGCTGAATCTGTGGATTGGAGCCACACTGACACTAAACAGATTTTCCTGCAAACTTGAGGGACCCCCACAGGTTTGCAGAAAAAATCTGAAATCTTAAAATACATTGGGGATTTAAATTCCCCAATGAGAGTTGTCTGCACATGCACAAACAAACCCACATACCTCCTACAGGCATCCATGGCAGTGATTGCAGGTGCTCGGCAGCTGTGGTGGCCATTGCAATGCGGGGGAACTGCAGTGGGCTGGCAGCAAAGCCATGGGCCACACTGGGCTTCCAACCTGCCCCGTGTGAGACTTTTCTGGGCCCGCTGGTGTTGTCAGCAGTGGTGTGTAGCGGGAGTCATGGCAGCCCTGGGAACAAGAGTGGTAATGAGAGGGGGGAAAGAAACTGGCAGCAAGGCTGGGTGGCAATCAGGCTTGTCACTGGTGCAAGTAATGGTGGATGTGGGAGTTGCTGGGAGCCACGGTGAAGGGAGGAGAAGTTGCATTGTACCTAGTTATGGAGACCTGTTGGGCCTGTAGGCAGTTGGGGTGTGCAGCTGGGAGCAACACTCGCCCCAGTGAGGGTGGGAAGTTAAGAGGTAAGTTGAAAGAGATCTCCCCCCCCCCCCCCCCTCATATAATCTAATAGCCAAGTTGGCAAAATCTGAGGATAGTTAAATCTGGAGGTTGGGCAACCACAGCATTCTGGCCTTGGCTTCCTTCCCTAAAAGATGTGGAGGGGACGGCCTTTTCTGGGCCTGTTTTGGCCTTTGAGAGAGGACCCATTGGGAACAAGCTTGGCAGCAACCACTGGAGGACTTGATACTTACATGACTTGCATGACTCGCATAGGCCTGAGCCAATTTGCCCCGGCATAGGCGGGATACAAGTTGAAAGTAATAAATAAAAATAAATAAATTTTGTTCAACAGCAGCCGTATGAAAGCCAGTGTGCTGTAGCAGTTAGTGTTTCAGAGTAGGGTCCGGGAGACCCAGGTTCAAATTGCCAATCTGTTATGGAACCTTACTAGGTGATGTTGGGGCACTTGCATGCTTTCATCTTAACTGTACCTCACAGGGTTGTTGTGAGAATAAAAAAGAGGAGAGGGAAATGGCCCCCATTGTGGAGAAAGGCAGGGAGTAAATGAATAATAAGTATAGCTGAATATGGGAGACAGATAAAACAGATTGGTGAATGAGCTGAGGAGAGAGTGAGGCAGGGAAAGGGGAGAGGATGTGGGGGTTGCCAAGAGGCAGGAAAGGGATAATAATGTGGGTAGAACTACAGAAGAAAGCGATGTGCCTCCGTCCTGCAAGTCCATGAGGATTTCCTGCCCTGCAAGTGGGCCTGGCTCAGCAGCTGGTACCACACAACTGGGCCATAGTTTTCCTAAGTAGAGGCTGGGGAGGGGGGTGAACTGAAAACAGGCAAACAAAGGAAAGCTGGCTGTTAGTTGGGAAGGAAACAGGGCAAGTAGAAAGGCTGGGGGCTTTCAGGGAAGGGAAAATGAGATACACTTCCACAAGTCCTTGCAGATTCCTTGGCTATTCTGACCTGTGGGTATCTGAATCCAAAAATCAGGCCCATGGTGATGGGAAACAGTTCTGCAAAAAAACATACGAGGGGGACTAAAACCTCCCCAATAAGACTGATGTCTGCGTACATGCAGGCAATGTACTTCCCTTCATTTGACAGAGCCAGCAGCCAGCAACATCCAAGAGCCACTCGGGGCCTGGAGCCACTCTGGAAGCAGTTGTGCATCGATTGCAGGGGCCAGCGACACAACAGAAGACTGGCAATTGATGATCCTTTCAATGCAACCAAAAGCAGATCCTTGTAGCCAAATTATTTATGAGCTGAAGTTTCATAAGCACCTTCATGGGCAGCCGTATGTGGAATATTTATTTACATTATTTATAGTCTGCCTTTCTCACAGGGACTCAAGGCAGATTGTACCTAGTCAGTCAGTACAATCCACAAAGTGGGACATTCAAAAACCAGTGCATTAGGATTTTAGAAGTCTGGAACCTCCAGAAAGAACTGAAGCATGGCATAAGTTTTCACATGACACATTAAGTGGTACAGAAATTACATAAGTAGGATCCTACTTACAATAAGCTAAACAGCAGTATAGACCACAATTCTTAATAATTTATCCAAGCAAGTTCGTAAAACCAAGTGAATAAGGGGCAACCTTGTTGATAGCTTCAAGGAGCTTCATGTTCCACATTTCCACTGAAGCCTCAATAGAACACGTTTGAAATCAAAATCTGAATCCAGTAGGATTCATGAGCCTCTGTGGGCAGACCATTTTAACCAGGCTCCCTCTTATGCAGGTTGTTGGAGCCACATTCACCTTGGCTTTAAGTAGGTAGTGGTCAGACCATGGTTCTGGAGGAACCTCCAGCCCTGCAGAAGATTAAGTCCAGGGTATCATCCCTTTCATGTGTTGTGTCACCCAAATAGGCGGTCTCCTAATTGATTGAGGGAAATTAGCTTAAAGGAGACAAGTGAGAGGGGGATAACTTGGGTTCTCCACCCATATATACCAGGATGTTCCCTTAGAGAATTCTTAAAATACCCAGGCAGATGTTCAAATGGAGGTGGTTTTGTTGAAAAATAATCCGGAAAACACCTAAACAGAACACACTTGCAAATACACAAGCTAGTTAAGAGAAAATTAAAGGGAGGAACAAGGAAATAGAGTTTGGAGAGGTGATATTTACCTATCTATATGAAGAGATCTGTGGAAGACAGCTGTGAAATGGCCAGCATTTCAATGAGCGAAGAGAGGAGAACCCATGGGTGTGTGTGGCCAAGAACACACACACAGATAGCTGGCTGGGTGTGCTTTTTATAGGAAAATTGTTCCCTGCTGCTATGCTAACACAATCACCCCCAAAACAACACCTTAATGGGCTTGTCCAGAGATAATCACAAAACTGGGAGAAACTAGATGTGATTTCCTGAGGTGGATGGAAACTATAAATCTTTCTGGATGACGGTATCTGGGGTGCAAATGACTGCTTGATGACCCTCCAATTGGTGGATGGGAAACTACAAGGCTTTTATGCATGTTTTTAAATTATTACAAATTAGGGTAAAAGGGTCAGGAGGAAGGTTCAAAGATTTCCTGGGAACCCCTTTATTGCTTAATTATGCATCTCCTTAAGGGTGGGGAGAGGTTGATCACCTGTCTTTGCCTTCCAAAAACAGATATTTTCCCAGGTCTCTGGTTTCACTCTTGCTGGCATCCATTTTATGTGACATTTCAGGCCAAGCAGTGACTTATAGTTATGAGTTTTGGAGGTGATATTTGTATGGTGTTTTCCTTTGACACTAACTACCCTTCTGCGGGAGGAGGGGTCTGACTGCTAACAGTTGGGCCAGTCACAATTTGGGAGAGACACAAAGCAGAAAAAGAAGCTATAAGTCCTAGCCTGGTCCCTGTGAGGTATCACTGGCATGAATGTTCAGGTCCCTCAGAACGATCTGTCTAGGAATCTCCAATACCACCTCTGCCAACCCATACAGTTTGCCCACTGGGGAACTATCTGGCCAGTAGACAAGAATGCCTAATCTATCCTTAGTCCCTAATGTAAGAAGCATACAGTCAATGCCAGTGTTAGTTTGCACTGGAAGTGTGCAGAAGTTGAAGGTCTCACAGAGGATAATAGCCACACCTCCTCCCTGCCTAGTTGGTGGAGGACTGCATAACCAGGGGGTGTTAGTTGGGACAGACACACCATGACAATTTTCTTCAAACTATGTTTCTATTATATAAGACAGGACAGTTTCTTCTTCCTGCAGCATCTCATAGAGGTGTGCAGTTTTGTGCTTCACTGATCTGGTATCATACAATATTAGTGTAGATGTGGGAAAAATAGGGGCTTTTGTTTCATCGACTCTTGGGAAACCATGGAGGTTAGCCAGACGGCGACCATCTTTGCCAAAGACTGGCCGTCTATGATAAATCCCACCCCCATATCTACCAACTCGCATTTGAACTGGAATAGTTCAAATGTCCTTTTCCAGGTAATGATTTCACCCGACTGCTACTAATAAATCTCCCCAGTACCCCAATGCCAGTGTTAGTTTGCACTGGAAGTGTGCAGAAGTTGAAGGTCTCACAGAGGATAATAGCCACACCTCCTCCCTGCCTAGTTGGTGGAGGACTGCATAACCAGGGGGTGTTAGTTGGGACAGACACACCATGACAATTTTCTGCTACTAATAAATCTCCCCAGTACCCCACAATCAATATTCTAGTGCCCACAAAAAGCCATATCACAATCTATTTGCACAATCATACGGTGCTGAGGTTAGAGATGTCCAAGAGGTATTGTTCTGTGTCAGTACAGATCCCCATTTCCAGGCAAATAACTGGTGTAGCTCTCTTCAGTGGTGATGGGAGGACCTTCTTCCACTTGTTGCATAGAGTTGCCTGGTTTAATAAGATGACTCTAGGAGTCACATAAAATTTTAAAAGGTATAAGAACTTTTTACACATTTTATACAGACCACCCAATGGCTTAAGATTCCACAGTAAATACTCACTGATGGCTTTTAGTCAGTGGATCTTCTTCCATCCAAAATGAAATGTTTCTGAGCAACATAGTGCCCCTTAAAAAGAACACAAGGAGGAGTCTGTGAAAACTGCACATCCTCTTTTGTTAGTGGAATTTTTAAAATGGAACTGACTGTAGTGTTCTTATCAGCCACTGCAGTAGGAGATTACTTTCAGTACTTTAGTTTTACTAAACTACAGACTTCCCAATCAGTAGTATTTGCCCATGCAATAGCATCAGTAGGCTTTGCAGAATTCTAAAAATAGACACCGGGACATTCATGCAAATCAAGCTATGTGACTGCTATTTTCTGTAACATTCCTTATTAAAACAGCTGGCACTAGAGTTGGTCAGATGCAACATTCCTGAAACAGTTTCCTGATTCGTGTCTATCCTGTTTGCAGACACAGATGAAGTAAAATTACATTTTTACAAAGTTCCCTCCCCAGAAAAAGCCAGCACACCTGCGGTATTAGATTATCTGTGCCCTGGCCAGCTACTTGAGAATTTGATTGTAGCCGGGTGCTGCTGTGTTAAGGTCTATAACCTTAGTAAGATATGAAGGTTAACAAATGCTAATGTTACAAAGCTGCTTTAAAATGTAATTTTAGCATGTTTTATATTGTTAACCACCATGGTGGCTCTCGTAAGGGCAGGATACAAATTATCTACTTAAATAACAGTAATAAATAAAAGCATCCTATGCCTTTAAATAGTTAGAAGAAAATTAACTAAACACACAGCCTTAATGCCACTTTGAAGAGGCAAAAGAAGTACTAGGAAAGCTTTTAAAAAACCTTGTCAGAGAAAACAATTTTTCTGTACTTAACCACTGCAGGGACAATTTCAAATTTTATATTTAAGAAGAGGTTCTTTCCACTAGGATAAACTTTAATTTTGAGGCCAAGAGTTAAAATCCTGAACACACACACATTTCCATTATAAAAGAGATCTTCCCTCCTCAGTACAGAAATTTTGTAACAGCTCAGAAAGAACACCAGCACTTATTTGTCAAAATCATGATCAAATGATAAGCATTTGCTAGCATACTTCTGCTAGCCAGCAACAACACAGCATTCTTTAACCCACTACTCTTTGTGTTCATTAACATACTGAGAAAGACTAGTGCTTGGGCCCATTAAAACACCAGCTTTTGCCAAATACCAGCATTTAGTTAGAATTTCATAACAAAGGTGAAAGTGGAAAATTGATACACATACCACACACATTTTATCAGTTTAATGTAGTGATTAATCTTCTGCATAGCTATACTTATTTGTCTCTTCATGGAAACAAGATGCCCTCATGTTGTCACTGGCAAAGTCTCTGGAAGTATTTGAACAGCAGAGATGTGCTTGTAATTTGAACAGCAGAGATGTCCTTTGACCACTGAAAATTTGTGCGATAGGTATGGAGAATGGACACTCATGCAGAGAATTTCTAGAACAATAAACTATAAGCAAGATGTATATTCACTAGGTGGTCCATGCCCTGATTCTAGTGTGCAAGAGCTGGCAGGAAAGCTACTGCCAGCTGGTATAGCTCCCCATCCTTCACTTAAAATGCTGTCTTTTCTTGTTTCAAGGCAACATAGGTACACTACATCTAAATTTTCCTAAATATTTCATTACTGATCCATAATAATTGTTAACACACTAAACAATTCTACCTTTTCTGTTTAGACAGACTCAGCTGTGGCCTGTAGCTTAGCAATGAACATAAATATAGGTGCAAGAAATAAGACAGTTTTACACAATCTCCATTTTGAAGCACGTTTCACAACAGACTCCAAAGCACTGGTTCTGTCAGCTTGTGAACCAAAATTTATAATATTCAAAAATAAGTTCATATATACAACAATACTTTTTTGTTCTTTAGTCCTTTTGATTCATATTTCTTTTTAAATACATGACTTTACAAAAACGTATATAAATAAAATGTACAAACATGTTTTTCTTGTCTCAAACACTGCAACCTTAAAAGGACTGGGGTTATGCAAAAGAAAACAAAAATGGTAACTGCAGGGATTTATACATTCATCTATATTCGTTTCCCTGTGAGACTGCCTGCCACAGTGTGCTTTGCAAAGATCGCACTTGATTACAACTTAATTAAGAAAACCTCAGCACAAAAAATTGTAGCTTTCTATGTTAGACTTGAATACAAAAAAGCTGTGCAGAGATATGAACAAATAAGCATGTCAAACTGACCACTGTACACAATCATACCTTTGACCACAATATTCACCTGCATCAACAAATGATTCATAATTAGCTCTGTGTGCACAGCCCCGCCTAGTCTTCAATATGTCTTATGAGTAAATATGGCTTATCTTTTGATACAATGAATTACTCTGTAGGTGTATGTATGTACA
>NW_015173690.1:871894-873280 GCF_001447785.1 Gekko japonicus | reverse complement strand
TATTTTATATATATAAAATAAAATCTGCAGAGAAAAAAAAGACTACAACATATCTACCACCATCACATAGAAGACTTTATTTTTAGATTACTTTTTAATGAAATGATTACAATGGATGCAGTAATCTTAGTACATGACCATGGTTTATGCTGCAGGTCTCCAATATTTCTTTTAATTACAGAAGTTGGTATTATACAGCCAAGAAACTCAGAACATGGTTCTGGAACTATATTTCTATACGAGTCCAATCATTCTGACTGGTAATAATTTGATAGCTGCATGCTGTTCCATTCAGGTCATCCTCTTCTGCATCAGAGAGCACTTATGTTTAGTCCTGATCAGAAGCATGTTCTACCTCTACTTCTACAGTCTGAATAGCTTCTGTAACCTCAGTCATTTTCTGTCCTTGCTGTTGTGCCAATACGTAATTGACTACCTGCATGATACTTTGGTCAGAAAGAGTGGAAACTGTTGTACACTCTTCAGTAGCTGCAACAGCTTCAAGAGTTTCTTCAGTTACTACAACTGTCTCAATCTGTTCATCACACATTTCTGTTTCTTGTTCTGCTGCATCAGACGTCAAAATACTGATGGCATGCTCCACTTGAGTCCCCTGGTTATGAAACTGAAGTGTGTCCTTTTCCAGCATAATTTTACAAGGTACATAATCCCGGTGGAACTTGGTCATATGCTTCCTCAAGGTACGAGCATCTATGTAGGCTTCATTGCACACTGGACAAACATAGGGCCGCTCTCCAGTATGTGACCTTACATGGCGCTTTAAAGAACGTGCATCAGCCCAAGCTACTCCACAGGTGAGACATTCGAAGGGCTTAACTCCTAGTCAACAAAACATGAAAATAAAGAAAAGTTAAAAGCCTTTGTAAGGCTAAGCAAAATCACCTCTGCAAAAGTAAGTTGGTAGCAATCGCTCTGAAGGCTCAGTCTCCACAGATTACAATAGAAAACACTGAATCTAAAAGGTCCCCTTTCACTGGTTAATGTCTTCATGCCAAGATATACCATTCTCAACCACAGTCACTCTGAGTTCTTATATATGATATGTAACATGCAGAAACCGTATTAAATAGGTAAGGAACAGCCTCCTGGGAGGGATTATGAAATATTCTTGAAAGATGCTATAGTCTGTGATACAAAGATACAGCCAACTTTTAGCGGGTTAAGACAGTAATTGATATCTAGATGTTGCATATTTGTTCTCAGGCTCTGCAAAGAGTGTACATTTACATTCAACTCTTAATGTTTTCAGTACTGTAAAAGCAATATTGACAGGAACTGTTTCCCCCAACAATTTAACAGTTCGGATCCAATGAAGGACCAGTGGAAAGCAAATGCAGATGTAGACCTTTCCAGTCACCACTCTTT
>NW_015173690.1:865194-871884 GCF_001447785.1 Gekko japonicus | reverse complement strand
CCAGTCACCCCTCTTTCCACAGACAATTCTTGAGACCTCTCAAAAGTTGATGCTAGAGCAGCACCACCCACATGGACAAAAAAGCCACAAGCCATGAGTGAGGTGGTGTGGGGCAACAGTGAAAATGGAAAATTAGGGGAAACTGCCAGCTTTTGTGCCAGCTTTTGCACACAGAAATACTACTGAAAGATGAGGTTTCATTTGGCTTCACCTCCTCCAGGCTACCTTTTTCTTTTGCCCATGTGTATCCTGTGACCTCCATCAGCTTACTGGATGTCTCAGGGAATAGTTGTCAGGGGAGAGAGGAGATTGAGGGAGAGAAAAACCTGCATCTGCAAATGTCCTTGAATTTCTCCAGATCCAACAGGATATTTTGTTGTTTCTAAACTAAATAAATTGCTTATGATTCATTTCTCTGAACATCCAACATATCATGGTTACCCTCATGGTTATTCATGTGTCTTCTGTACTCCCGAAGTTGAGTGAATTTCCTCCCACAATGTTCACAAATACGTTCCAAGTTCTGTTTTGCTCTCCCTTTCTTCCCATGAGTGGCTTTCTTGACATGCCGTCTGTACAAAGCTTTCTCATAGAATTCTTTGCCACACACATTGCACCTGAAAAAAAGTGAAAGGTAACTGGGACAGACGTCCAAGAGAACAGATTTCACAGTGCGTTTTTATATGATACTTTAGTGACCCTACAGCAACAAAAGTATTTTAGGATTATGTTTTCACTTTCAAAGATGGCCATAATTGAAGATAAAGCTACCTGATTATAAAAACCTAACAAAGGTCTCAGGGAGGGTCATAAGGCTTTGTTATCATACTTAAAAGAAGCAAATTGTGTATTTGGGCTGAGAGCTAATTTTTCCTCAGGGCAGATTACTGGATGAATGTTCAGGGCCACATGTGGCATAGCTTTCAGGCATGGCAGACTACCTATTCCTCATTCTACAGGCTCGCTCATACAGTTTTTTCTTGTCCATAATGGAAAGAACATTGTAAATGGGGCTATCATAGGCTGTATAATCTGCTAAGAAATGTACATGGGCTACTCTTTGAACACACGTTTAGGTAATTGAAAATTATGCTTCATGAAGGAAGAATGGATAATCTTCAGATCACCACAACTGTAGGAAGGTGTCTTTTAACACATAAAATAAAAGGAGTCCAAGTTTCTGGCCCAAACCTCACCATAGCCACCTGTTAAGGAGCACTGGATCCACTGTTGGGGTGTGTGCATTTAAAGAGGTGTCATGCACTATTCGTTTAGGTAATTGAAAATTATGCTTCATGAAGGAAGAATGGATAATCTTCAGATCACCACAACTGTAGGAAGGTGTCTTTTAACACATAAAATAAAAGGAGTCCACGTTTCTGGCCCAAACCTCACCATAGAAGCACTGGATCCACTGTTGGGGTGTATGCATTTAAAGAGGTGTCATGCACTATTCACAATACCTCTGGATCCTTTAATCTCCAGCAGAACTGCCAACTGGTGGATGGCCCAAAACTACTTATGGATCTCAGCTGTCAATATGTGCATATAAGATAGTGAAAGGAACTTTGTCCTAAGAGGGAGACCCAGGCAAGTTCCTCAGCCTCTCTTCCCCAGCCTTTCCAGGCACTGGCTTGGCCTAGAGGCTTCTTGCACAGGGCCTTTTAACTAAGATTCAGTTCTAAACCGTTCAGTCTAATACCACACAGACTAATGAATTGGGGAAGGGAAATGCAGATCTTAGAAAAAGATTTTACAAGACCTCTGTGGTCATTACATTTTCTGAGTGAGGTGAGCCAAGTATTTTGAGCTTCCCAGCTGAAGCTGACAAAGCTTCCCCCTTTCTTGCTAGTACTCATTACAGTGTTTCACATTTGCAAGGTGCCTTTAAATCATTAATACCATGATACAAGAGGACACTGAAGTGGCTCAAACCCAAGCAGTCCAAGCTGCTATATGAGGACAGAAACCACAACTGAAACCATCTGGTGATGGTATTATGAAAAAGTAATGCATTAAAGCATTATAATTGATTCTCCCTATATTCCTGTTAAGATAATCACTAAATTCTAGTGGTTTTCTCTGCCCATACAAGGAAATGCAAAACAGAGGCATTTATTGGAAATGTTTAATCACAGGAGCAGCTGAGCCCCAGGAGAGCCAGTGTAGGTTAGAGGTTAGAGTGTGACTCGGGATAACTGGGTTCAAATCCCAATTTAGTGGACCAGTTACACACCCTCAGCTTAACTTGCTTCATTACAGGGGTGGGTGAAAGAGGAGGAGAATTATATATGCAACCCTGTGATCCTAGGAATAAGGCTGGGACAAAACTGTAGTATGATATCCAACTCTCATGTGATGATGCAGGTGAAGCCGTTATCAGAGTATCTGCTTCAAATAAAATCTCTCTAGAAGCCCTTTTGTATGCATAAAGTACCAGGTTCAGTCCATAACATCTCCAGTTAAAAGGATCAGGTAGTTCACATTAAAACAAAGAGAATCTTTCCCCAAACGTAGAAAATTAGTTCCTCTGGCGGAGAACCAGTATGCAACTTTTCTTCCAGGTGTCTTTGTTTTTTGGGTGGTTTTTTTTTTTAAGAGAAGACCGCCCTATAGACCTGGTAGATAAAGGGGCAATACGGAGCAAGCACCACTTTGATCAGATAATGGGGAAACGAACTCCTTGGTGTCAATACCTGCAACTACAAGAGCTTATAGCACGGCTCACGGAAATGGGCACTTTTCAACGGGAGCTAACGGACCTGGAGAAAATAATCAAATGCTACCCCAATGCGCCGAAGGGGACCCTATCCAAACTGTATAAAGTCATTTTAGCGGAGGAAAGTCGATCGAAACTGAAATTTCAAGACCGGTGGGAGGAGGACTTGATGGTGCAATGGAACGAAGAGGATTGGGGTGCTATATGGTCTTCCCCCGCCAATAACTCCAGTGTTTTCAATATAAGGCTGCAGTTTTTCAAACTAAGTACTAGATGGTACATGACCCCCCAATTGCTACATAAGATAAAAACAACTAATGATCCATATTGTTGGAAGGGTTGCGGACGGATCGGTCCTCTGTTACACTGTTGGTGGGAGTGTTCGGGTATAAGAAAGTTCTGGGAAGAGGTTCGGAATCAGATCACAGCCATGACTTCGATCACTCTTACCTTCAAACCTGAAGTCTTTCTACTCAATCGGTGGGAAGTGGAGCTGGATAAAAGGAATGAGGAGGTAATATCTACACTTCTAGCGACAGCACGCCTGGTAATTGCATCTTGTTGGAAATCTCCGTACATGCCCACGGTGTCAGCTTGGCTGGATAAAGTGTGGGACCATTTTGTGATGGCCAAGATCACAGAGGGTGTACGCAGGGCCCAGTCATCTCTACCTTTAAGCTCCAAATTTGAGGGTGTCTGGTTTTCAATATTCTCATCTCTCTAGGCAGGATATACTGCCCAGGAACGCGTATTACAATAGGTGGTTAGCGATGTAAAATTCGGATGTGTAAGCTGAGAGGAAGTAGGGAGGGGTTGATAGTTTGGCCTCAATGAAACCGTTGTCACCAGTTAATGCTCTTATGTAATGTATCTTTGAGAGGTACTGCTTAGTCTTTAGAGAAAGTTGTTTTAGTCTTATAGATACTGCGGGATTGTGCTTTCACGATGTTGTATCTTTGCTAACATAGAAATAAACAGTTTATTTTAAAAAAAATGTTATACAGTCTTATTCTGAAGGCTTTGTTTTTAGAACAGTACTTTTAACCCTAATCAACCAGACACGCATATAAAAACTTACTATGCATATCAGAACTAACTCAATTAGATTTT
The DNA here is from genome assembly GCF_001447785.1 of Gekko japonicus. Lineage (NCBI taxonomy): Eukaryota > Metazoa > Chordata > Lepidosauria > Squamata > Gekkonidae > Gekko > Gekko japonicus. The sequence continues at coordinate 868,055 of NW_015173690.1, read as the reverse complement.
GGGAAACTAGTATCACTTCATCAAGCCTATCCATCAAGAAGTTACTAAATGTGGTATCTAGGATTCTTGCTAAATGACTTATTAGACTTTGAAAAGCAGGTATCGCTAGAACAAGTTAATCAGTTTTATTGAATAAATGAAACTAAAATGTTTTAATTTGGTTTTGAATAAATGTGCAATTAATTGTTCCAGTTTTGAATTTTATTGATATTATCTTCCTTAGTGGGTCGCTATTCTGAATAATGCTTTTGATAGGGTAAGGGACACTGTGGATGAGTTTATGGAACCAGGGAGGTTGTGGCCTGAAAAGGTTTGGGAACCATTGATTTACAGCAAAAAGTAATAAAGCGTTTTTATTTAATCAAAGGAAATTTTTACAATTGTTTCAAAACTACCAGCTACTGATTTCCTTTGAAAAAACAACAACAACAAACTGGTATTCTTTCAGCTACAGAAACACCTTCAATAATGGTTATTTCCTTATTCAATTTGGACCATCTTCACTGAAAGCAACAGACACATTTCTGTCAATATCCAATAATGTTAGCAAAATAAATGTTACTTCCATAGGCTCAAGAATCTTCTCCTACTTACTGAGTACATTGATATCCACGGATTTCAGGTTTGGGCTGGTGCTTCTTTATATGCTTACTAAGTCCTGAAGCTCTATGGAAAGATTTTCCACAGTGTGGACAGAAGTATTTTGATTCTCCTGACAAACAAGAGTTGAAACACCATTAAGGAACATTACATTGTTAAGCACAGAAGTGACTGCATTAAAACTAATACTGTAAAACTACATATGCATTAACAATATCAAACAGTGCTCATAATACACTCACACAAGTGGAATCAAGGTTGGGTGGTCAATACTAAGCTTTAAGAAGGTTGTTGCCACCAGGCAAGTCCTGCTTTCAGCCAAAGGCTTGGCTGCTGTCGCATCATCTAGATATATCATACAGACAAACGCTGGTCTTATTTAGAAAAATTTTATAGTCCCTCCCTCTTTTTTAAAGGAAACAAATGGTTTATGTAAAGAGAACCAGCTTGATGTAGTAGCTAAGAGTGGTGGAGAACCAGGTTCAATTCCCTACCCTCCACATGAAGCCAGCAGGGTGACCTTAGGTCAGCCACAGTTCTTTCAGAGCTCTCTCAGCCCCTGAAAACAAGCGTAGCTCACCACTTAGTGGTGCATAATGCTAAAAGCTATAACTTGCGGCTGCCAGACAATCTTTGGATGTCCTGGCTATTCTGCACACAGTACCATACGATCATAATAATTATTATTGTAAAGGGAAAAGTCTCACACAGGGCAGGTTGGAAGCTACAGTTCTCAAATAAGAGAGATCAAAGGAGTTAATCATTCGATGGCAAGAACACCAGGTGGGGGAAAGCAGGAAACAGGATAAACACAAATTCAGGTTTTGTCTGAAGCGAAGACAAAATGGCATTTTCTTTGATAAAAGGAAAGGAAATCAAAGATGTGGAGACAAAACAGGTACTGAGGGAAGATGTGGTTACAAGAGGGAACAAAAGCACCAGGAGAAAGACTGGCTGATAGGCTCTGAGCACAGGTAAGATGTTGGACAGGGGTTGAGTGAAAGCCAGAACTAGCACAGGAAATGGAACAGTGCCAAGAAAAAAAAAGCAGAAGAACTGGGGTGGCTCTGGACATAGGGAAGATGAGGGGCCAGAGGATAAAATGAAGAAACAAGGAAGAAGGGGGAGAGATGACCTCAACCAAAAAAGTGTTGCAGAAAATAGATAAAGATGGACATGTGAATAAGACACAAAGAGGCACATGCAAAAGCCCAAATTTCTACCAAGTGCTAACTAGGTATGTAAACTTAATTTAAAAGGCAACCCATAAACCATTAAAATGTTATAATTTAAGCATTAACAAGCTCAGAGTCTAATAATCAGTCCATAGACATATTCTGACATTACCAGCTCTGCTACTGATTTCTGTTAAGGAAAACTGGGGTTAACATGTTTGGCATCAGTCCTGCATCTACATGATTAACACAAAGGCCAGTAACAGAAGACCATACATTCTGCACGCACAATCTTTTGCCTGTTTTCCAAGCCTGCAAAAACATTATGCATTTACTTTCCACCGCTCCAATCAAGTGCATTCTAATGTACTTTTCCAGTTCATTCCCTACTGCATTTTCCTCATTCATCTCTTAGCTGGACCACTGCATATCAGCAAACAGACCACTGTGGAACTGACGTGCTCTGGTAGCACAGGTTATTGTGACTGAGGCAAGGAATGTCTATTAGGGGTGGGTGATGAATGTACTTATGGAAAGGTTGCCAGGTCACCAGTGATAGAATGGCAGCCTCTCCTCTCCCAAAAGTTAAAAAGAAGAATCCAACACTGGTCAGAGAGGAGGCAGTACATTCCAGCAACGGGGCTGAATGAGCTCCTACAGTCTCGAGTAACTCACCACAAGAGCATTCTAGTCGCCAGCCCACTCGGCTTCCTGGCCTAAAGTTTGTGAAAACCCTAATCTCACATATCAGTTTGAATTTGCAAGCCTTGTCTGAGGGTTTGTAGTTTATATTCAGTTTACACATTCTGACAGCTATTGCTGTCTGTATACCTGGGGAGAGAAGTGGAACTTATTTACCTGTGTGAATGCTCACATGCTCCTGCAGGCTTCGTTTTGTGACAAAAGACTTGTCACACAGTTCACATTTAAACTGCTTCTGTGCCTCATGGAGTGCAAGATGCATCTTTAAACCATGCTTGTAGGTGAATGACTTGCCACAAATCTATAAGACATAAAATTGCCAGCAAGAATGTTAAGGTATTCTCAAGCAGACAAAAACATTCTACAATAAATAAGCTTCATGGA
>NW_015173690.1:842045-865139 GCF_001447785.1 Gekko japonicus | reverse complement strand
TTGTTTCAGGAAAAGACAAAATTTATATTGCTGAAGATGACAAAATTCCAATGAAGAGAAACTTACCAAGGAAGTAAGTTCAAGCTTAAAAATACTTGAGAGGTTCATTTTTGGTGCATACAAATATTGTCAATGTTTAATTATAATTCAAACTGAGATTTCAACCAATGCTTTTAGAAGCCTCCTACAACACACAAATTTTAATTTCAAACCTTCAGTTGCAAAGAGCCGTGCAACTCTATCACCTATTACCCCAAACCAACTGTAAACCTGCAAATATCATGAGATATATAGTCACACCAAAAGACTGGACAACTTTGCTGCCAAACTCACTGGCTTAGATCCTACGGATCCATTCCACTAATGGTGGCACCCTTCTTCCTACACAAGAACCTCCTGCTGACAGATGAGTTTCCTCTACTGGAGAACACTGTCACCATTGGTGGAGCAGATCTTCCAACACAATGTATGAACAAACTGCCAGCCCTCATACCAAAAGAACAGTTAAGGTACCATAGGAATAGTAATTTCAAAAATCTTGAGTTTCAATCCAAGTCAGTAAAATGTGGAGTGTCTAGGATATGATGAATTTTCATCTTTCTTAGGAAGCATCGAACAGAGGTACTGGGATGGATCCAGGGAGCAGTCAGTTAAAGGTGCTGGCAGATGTAGACTTCTGCCATCTTCCCCTCCCCACCAATCCCAGGAACACTGATTCCTGGGATCATAGCATATGAATGGACTAATAGGTCAGCTGCTGCAGTGAGGAAGGGAAAGGGGGAGAAGTCCCCAGTCCCCCTGCTTCCGTTGGCAAAGCTGCACTTCTGGTAGAAATGAGATTTTGCACTTTGCACCCTCTTCACTACAGCCCCACCTCATCTACAAGGGTATTTGTTCACATGGGTCTCACAGTTCCAGAGATCGACTTTCCCCAGGGTCAGAAAGCACAGCTGGAGGGAAAGGAATGTGGCAAACAGCATCACTGCCCATTAACTAATTTCAAGAAAGATTCCATAGCACCTCTGCCTTTATTCCTAAAGCTACCCGAAGTATGACTTTAATTACAACTGACCACACTTTTCCCTTAACTTGTATGCAACGATATTTGAAGTTCTGTTCTTTTAGTTAATAATTGAACTTTTAGAGACATGGCTTGAATATGCAAAATTTGCATCAAGAAAGTGAGTACACTGAGAAATAGCTTTATTATTATTATTTTACCTTACATGCATGTGGCTTTACACCTGTATGTTTCAGCATATGAATTCTCAAGGAATAGAGTTTAGGCAAACTTCTTCCACATATATCACATATAAACTCCCGTTTAGTTCTGCCCTTTGCAGCTGCACCACTCTCTTCAATACTGGCAGTTGCAACAGTCACTTCGTTTTTCCGAGTATGACGAACAAGGTGAGCTCGTAATGAGGCACCATACTGGAACTCTTTTTTACATAGCTGGAACAACAAAAATGTGCATTGATTTCTCATAGAAAATGTACCTGTGATCACAGCACAAAGTCAAAAACCAGCATGCATACCACATTTTTGTAAAGGTAGGAGTTACTTCCAAGTCTGCAAATGCTATGTACATAAAAGGTGTGACTCTGATAGACTAATGAAATCTGGAATTCTAAAAGATTGCTCAGACTAGTGTGAATCTATTCACCTGCAGTACACACCCTTGAAAAAACAGTACATTTTCCATGTAATACTCCAAGACTAGGTGACCTCATAACTATAAAATCACTAAAACAAAGGACTGAAAGAAAGTTTCAACGTTCAATGTAGAATAGTTATTTTCTTCTAAGAAGCTAACCGGTGAGAAGATTGAAACATTATAGATCAGCTACATTATTGGAATAAGCACAGAATCAGAAGGCTTCTTAAAAGACAACCAAGGCACCTAACCAGAGAGTACTTCAAGTGGTAACGCTGGGCTATAAACAACCAGAAAAACACAATACTTAAAATAGTTATTTGCATATGGTTGGATCCTACCAGCTTTTCTGCTGGAGCAATGATCTTTTTGAGCTCCAAAAAGGCTATGCCATAGATTGTGGGACCCATGTGGAAAGACTGCCACATGGGACAAGGCTCCAGTGACGAAAGAAATCACAGGAGATCATCCCCACCCACCTGGGAAATACTGGCAGGACCTCAACCCACAGACTAGCAGGGTTACAGAACATGCATCTACACAGGGTATATTTCAAGATCAACTCACTGGACATTTATAATTTTTCGTCCTTTCATGCTTCAATGTGTGCATTATAAGGGCATAACGTCTCTGAAAAATCATTCCACATTCACTGCATTTGTGCTGTGCTTCTGCCTCATTGTGCTCCACAGTATCTCTCTTGGGCTGCTTCATCTTTTTGCCTCTTTGTACTAGCTTCATGGCAACCTAGTTAGAAAATTAAAAAAGTGTCAGCTGCTAGCGAAAATGAATGTAAGCTGAGCACCTAATGATAAAATCAGTGACACAAAGAGTACCAAAGAGCAATTTGCATGCCAAAAGACATCATCATGAGAGACCAAACTGAAGACAACACACTACAAATTTTTAAGTATCTCTTATACCTGTTGGATGGCTGATTTGGTGGCTGGCTTTCTATTCTGTAGTTTTTTCTCAACGCCCTTGTGCAATTTGATATAGCCACCTTCACTAACAGACCGTTGGCGAAGCTTGCTTTTGTAAGTGTCATCTTGAATGGAAACGGAGATCTCTGACTGAGACAATGGAGTGCTCTGTGTTTTACATGGCCTACCGCGTTTCCGTTTAAATCCTTCCTGGGAATCTTCAGCAGCAGCCTCTGCAGTTAATTCACCGCTTGTGTTTTGTTCACCGCTTACATTTTTATCAGCCTCAGTTTCTGCTGGAGTGCTGATGACTTCTTGCTCCACTGCTGAAGACTCAGACTGCTCCACAGATACACTCTGATCTGTGATGACTTCCTCTGCTGGGGCTTTTACATTGCTTTCAGCTGTCTCTGTAGCAGTAGAATGCACCTCAGGCTTTGGAGCATCGTCCACAGGGGGTTCTGGTGCAGTTTGCAGGACAGCCTCTGACTCAGTCAGCTCTTCCACTTCAGTGCTTGAATATGCTCCATTCACGGTTGCAACTGCATCTTCTGTGGGTGAAGGCTGCTCAGTCCCGTCTGCAGCGTTAGCCCCGTTTTCAGTTGGCGCTAAAAGATTCTGTGCTACCTCAACTACCTGAACATCCCCTTTCTGGTACACTGTGATTTGTTTATCTTCCATTTGTTTGTGCACATTTTCACAGATTTCTAGGACTTCTGTCATGAAGAGATGTCGAGCCAGCACTGCTAATTCTGCCATGTTACAGAAATCAAAAGTCAACTCTGAGGTATAAGCAAATTCCAGTAAAGGCAGGAAACTGGCCTTGCAAAACCCTGCACCAAATAAGAAATAAGACATCAGAAGAGTGTGCAGAGATGATTCCCCAGTTTAATTTAAAACGAATTAATGCTTTTACTAGAAAATTACTGACTGCAGCAACAATTTGAAACTATATGCACAAAGTCCTCAGAGTATATTATAGCTTCAAACAAACAAGAAATAAAGAAGAGGGCTTAGAAGCTGAAGGATGCTAGAAACCAGAGACTGCGTGTAGTGGTGGTGGCAGCAACAGCCTTATCTGTGTACACGTCACAGAAATCAGATTGCATTTGAAGCCTTCTCAAGCAATACTTGCCTATTTTGGCTTCTAGTGAAATTGAGACCTCTCCGTTCTTTTGGAAGCCTATACAAGCAGAAATAGGGGGGGTTTCATGTGTTTGTAGCCTCATTAAGAGGCTTATGTGGGAACCCATCTTTGTTCTAAAGCAAAACATAATGCTCCAAGTTATTTATTAAACTGCAAGTCTAAATATACAGAAAGCAGAGAACTATACTGCAGGACCATATCAAACAATATTTGTATTCTTTACCTTGTAAAATGTTAACGTTAGTGTTAATACAATTACCTAGATTTGGTTGTACAGTATCTGAAAATTAGATTTGAGTCTCTTCAGCCTGAGTTGTGCAGCTACCGCTTGCTCAAAATAAGCAAACTACATAAGAACTATAGCTATGCCAGCTGCCATATTCATGATTGGGTAAAAGGCTCTCATCATAACAACTTGCATGAATGAGAAACACTTATTCCATCAGTCTGACTGAAGCCTACTCCAAAGCTAGGTAGAGTATATTCCTTCTACTGTGATTCCAGGACATTTCTGTGTATTCAGATCAAGCATGCAAAAATTCAGTAATATCTATTAATGCAGTTTAATTATATTTTGTTAAGGGCAACATATAACAGCCTGTACCCTCTACTCAGCAAAGTCTGAGGGCTTCTTCCTGCCTATGGAGGCTCTCTCCAACTCGAGTGCCTCTTCCATTGGAGGAAGTTAAGTTGGAGCAATGCTCCTTAGGCTGGAGAGAGGAGTCAAACCTTGCTGTGGAGTAGTAGGATACGGGCCAGTAAAGGGAAGCTGTGCAGATAAAGGACATGCCTACTTTAAACTTGGCCGATGTAACCGGATAGCACAATAACCAAGATCAAGCCAAACAGCAAACAACCTCAGTTCTATTGGGGGGGAAATACTCCACAAGCTTTCAAAAACACAGCAAGGAGTTTATCTACAATTATATTTGATCAACCAATCTTTGACCACAAGAGTTCAATGAACTTATTTTCTACATGGTTCTTGTCAGATAAATTTACCTGAAAGATCCACTACAGCTTCATGACTGGAAACAGCTCCCTTTTCGATAAAGAGTTCTCTGAAGTACTCACTATTAGCTGCCAAAACAGATTTGTGTGCTTTGTATACTTCTCCTTCAATGAGCAAAGTAACATCACAGAATTGATTGGATAGCCGTTGTTGATTCAGCTGATTCAAGACTGACTGAGAATGCTTTGAAGAAGACTGTTTCACAAGGCCTTTACTATCAACCTGGCATTTAAAAAAATGCAAGAAGCAGCATATTAACTTTCAACGAACCTTTCAAAATGTTTCTAGTGAATAACTAGAAAAATGTTTCCCTCCCTGAATCATATTTTGTAGTCAGTAAGGGTAATGGATGGGATTTAGACTAAATTTTCTGGTTACCCGAGACACATTTGTCAGTGGAACAGAATATTCCTGCCTCCCGACTGCAGCCACAGATCTTCCTAAAATGCTGCTCCTGGGGGACAGGGGACCCTCTGAGGCAGAATGAGAGGCAAACTGGAAGTCTTCAGAAGGAATATAGAGTTGGTGGAAATTATCCCATCCCTTATGTTAGTGGAAAATTTACTGGCAGTCTGGATTCCACCCACTGGATTTAAAAAATTGTTAGCCCCTTTGAGAAGGATAAAAATACAGCAAATAATATTTATGTTCTTTGTGACATAAAACAAATTCATTTTGACTTATTTTAAACTAGTAAGCAAAGCCCGTCGTGGCGGTAGACGACGGGCCCTAGATAGGAAGGAAGGGCGAGTGGAAGGGAGGAATGGAGAACAGGAGGTAGAGAGAGAGAGACAGAGTTAGAGAGGGGGGAAAGAGAGAAAAGGGGGGGAGACAGAGTGGGGTTAATGTTAGTAATTTGGAAAGGAAGGAAGGAAGAAAGCTAGGAAGGAAGGGAGGAAGGAAGGAAGGAAGGAAGGAAGGAAGGAAGGAAGGAAGGAAGATGGGTAGAAAGACAGAGAGTGAGAGAGAGTGAATGGGACGAAGGATAGTTGAGAAGGAAGAAGGGCAGAGAAACAAAGAGAGGGGGGAAACAGAGTGAGTGAGAGAGAGAATGTTGGGAGGGGAGAGAGAGAAAAAGGAGGGGGGGAGCGGACCCAGTGGAACGGACCCGGCCTGGACTGGGGGGCGGGGGGTGGGGGGAACCGGTGGACGGGCCCTGGAGGGCTCGTCCGCCGGCCTGGACTGGGTGCAGGAGGGTAGGGGGAGCCGGCGGATGGGCCCTGGAGGCCTAGTCCGCCGGCGTCAAAAGGTATTGGCGGACGGAGGCTGCAGGCCTCGTCCGCCGGCCTGGAGAGCGGGCGGGGGGAACCGGCAGACGGAGGCTGCAGGCCTCGTCCGCCGGCCTGGAGTGCGGGCGGGGGGGCCTCCGGCTCCGTTCGCCACTGTCCTGAATGTGGCGGGTTAGTTTATGGCCAGAAGAATTGCCCTCAGAAGACGCTGGCTGTGATACTGGCTCCCTCCCCTCCCAGCCACCCAGCCAATGGCAGCCCAGGTTCACTGAGGGAGCCAGTCATCGCAGCCAGCGTCTTCTGAGTGGCAATTCTTCCGGCCATACACTAACGGGGCGCATTTTAGAATTTTGGCACCCACTACTCTTTTATTATAAGGGAGAGATGTATTTCTTTAAAGGATCCAGTGAGTAGCTGTGTTAGTCTGAAGTAATAGAACAAAGTCTGAGTCCAGTGGTGCCTTTAAGACCAACAGAGCTTTATTCTGGGCATAAGCTTTCGTGTGCCTGCACACTTCTTCAGATACATCGAAACAGAAGTCACCAACCATTACATATAGGTAGAGGGTGAGGAGGGTGTTGCCAGGAAGGGCCAATTAGAGTCAAGATGCATAACTAACTGAGCAGTAGATATAGCTAAGACTGGATGAAGGCAATTGATAAACCTGTGAACAGCAACAAATGAGCATACAGCATAATAAAGGCGTTTACAACAGATGCAAGAACCGAATGACATTAGCATGTGTACTGAGATAAGAAATCAATATCCTTTTTAAGCCCTGGGGGTTCCATTGTCCTGAGCGTTGTAATAACTTGTAACTCAGCAATTTCCCCGTTCTAGTCTGTTTCTGAGGTTCCTGTGTAATAAAACAGCTACTTTGAGGTCCCCCACTGAATGTCCTGGAAGGCTGAAGTGTTCTCCTACAGGTTTCGCAGTCTTGTGATTCTTGATGTCAGATTTGTGTCCATTTAACCTTTGGTGTAGGGTTTGACCTGTTTGCCCTGTGTAGAGAACTGAAGGGCACTGTTGACATTTAATGGTATAGACAATGTTAGAAGATGAATGAGCCTGAAATGGTGTAGTTGATGTTGTTAGGTCCAGTGATTTTATTGTCTAGGTGTATGTGGCAGCAAAGTTTGCATCTGAGTTTACTGCAAGCTCTGGTACCAGTGTCCAAGTTCAAATTCGATGCTGTATTATTGAGGGTGAGGAGTTGTTTAAGATTGGGGGACTGTCTGTGGGCAAGAAAAGGTTTGCCCCCCAATACCGATGCCCTTCAGTTCTCTACATAGGAATAAGAAATAAAAATGTAAACTAGCCTCCTGTACCAAGGTACATTGAATGCAACTTACAAATACAAGCTCATGTTTGGCTATTGGCTTCTTTTTCACAGGCTTTGGTGATGCAGCTGGAAGTGATGCAGAGTTACTTAATTCATCATCTGTTTCATTACTGTCTTCGTGCAGAGCTGTGTCTAATCCAAGTTCTTCCAGCATTTCAGAAGGATCTGACAAGGATCTGGAACGATCTAATTTTTCTTGGCACTTGCTACATTCTTTAATGTAATCTTTGACTTGCTTTAGAATACCTAAGGAAAGGAATAAAAAGTCTTTTGAATTTTTGATTTTATTTACACCATAAAGGACGGCTTTGCTCATGGTATTTCAGGTATCCTCAACAGTAAATTAGGTGACCCAATCTGTCTTTCATGAACGTGATTAGCATTCTACAGAAAAGTTTAACAACTTACCAGTAACAAGACTTCCTTTACAGCAAGTGTCTAAGGCAAAGGAATTTATTCAACAGTGCCTTAAAGACCTTATAGTCAATTTTTACTTTAATTTCAGCCCAGATTTTTCTGTGCATCAAAAGCAGCTCCTCTTAATATCTGACTATCCTTTCTGTATCCTGTCCTTCAGTCAGTGGGGGTGCGGGGTGTATAAAGACAGGAATAGCACACATACATCCAGGGGTCATTTCCTGCAGGAGTGCACAGGAGCGGAGCTCCGGCACTACAGAGCCCAGGGGGCAGGCACATGCAAGATGCCCCGCCCCCTGCTCCCAGCAGCCCTGGGCCACGAGGAGCAAGAAGCAGCCAGGAAAGTTGCAGTGGGTGTTGCCTTCTGACACACTTCTGGTGATGTCAGGGAGTGTGGCATATGCAAATAAGTTATGCTAATGAGGTATGCTCATGAGCTCCTGCACCTCTTTTTCTACGAAATGACCCCTGCATACAACACTATTAAAAGCTACTAAAAACTTTTCCAAACATAGAGGCCATGGACTTTCAGTGATGCTGAAATAATGATATGCAAATTCCACTGAATTTAATTGTACTTTCTGCCATTTAACTACGTAAGATTGCAGGCTTGAACATATGAAGCTGCCTTATACTGAATCAGACCAACTAGCACAGCACTGTTTACTCTAATGGATGTTGGACCTCATTATACTATTCACAGACTGTTCCCAGCCCAGCTACCAGAGACCCATTTATCTGGCAATTTCAATATTTTAACTGGGAGGCCTTTTGCATATTAAGTATGCGCTCTGCAGGAAGACAAACCCCTCCTGTTATTTGAAAAAACTCTATCTGAAAAAGCTGAATCTAGAAATTCTTGCCACCAAAAATGTGGTAAAAGGCTTTAAAGTGCACAGAATTCCTTGTTCTAGTAAAACTTGTCAGTTCCTTTGAGTTTTGTTTTAAAAAATACAAACTCTAAAACTAAGCATAACACAGGGTTTTAAAAGCAAATACATAAGGTTGGATCCAGCCAGCCTTTTTGCTAAAGCTCACTGAACTTTGTTTCTTGCTATAGCTCCACTCCCACACAACTTCTGTCCTTGCAAGTCCCATAATCCTCAGCATAGCCATTTTGGGTGGTTGAAGGAGACCCCTCCATTTATTTTCACCTGCAGAAAGGCTCTCTGGATCCTAACAACACTGTTTATAAAGCTCAAATACTCCATAGATTTTATGGTACAAAGCCCAAATTGTAAATAAGTTATGGATTGGTCCAAATCTCTTCACCCCAAAATGTACACTTTCTATAGTATTTGAACTTTTCTTGTAAAAATTAGGTATTTGCTAATTATTTTTTAATTGAAAGGGCAAATTAGTCAAAAAGTTACAAAAGTAACCACAGCTCGAAAATAAAAGCCATTTCATGTACTAATTAATTTAAATAAGCTTGAACGGCATGAGTCTTGCAATTACAAGAATAGTTTTCCTTTTTCTTAACAAAGTTAGTATAATGTCTCATAAGTTTAACCATAACAAGACAATACCAGGTAATACTGCTGTGGGATTAGATTTTGGAGCTGATTAGCAGAAAATAATAGTACAGCTACTATTTGTGAAACCCAGCTTTCTATTAGAAACTGATGGAACCAACAAACTAATGCCAGCACTTTCCTACAGATCTTCCTACATAGCTTAGCCAGCATCAGGATTCCATGTATTGTTTAAGGGCACCCAATCCTGAAAGATACACAGAAACAGTACTTATCCCCCCCCCCATTAGTACATATGCCAGATCATGACAATTGTGCACCAAGCATAAACACAGTCCACATGAGAAAATGTTGCAGAATTTTTGCATAACACAGAATTTCCCTTTTTGGGGTTCTGCCAGTCTCTTGTTGAATCAACAGCACGGGAAGCTCATAGGAAATACTTTGATTAGACCCACTTCAAAATCCTGTTTTCCCTCCAAGAAACACTCTTGAGCAGAAAATTATCTGCTTGCTAGAGGTTGTTCATTTTACTATCTAAAACAAGACAACCCTCGGGCTGCAAGGCTTGAGCACCTTTGTAGCTGATGTTTGCTTTTACAACCTCTACAAAATATTCAGCTGTACTTGTGTCTAGAAAGCAGTAAGTTACCCCCTACGAAAAAATAAGACTTTGCCAGTGTCATTTTCAACTTATTGACTAAGAGCTGGTCAAATTTCCCCTCAACCTTTATTGTAGACTTATAAAGATCAAGTCTTAGAGAAGATCCTGTACAGGTAATACAGAAATGCCTTACACCATTACTACCCATAACAATTTGGTAGACTGAGCAAGGGCATGGTCTACTTTCATTCTTTGCCACACATGCCCCAGATGCTCTAGGATCTCTAAATGGGAACAGTCTCTCCACTTTATAGATCTAAGGGATGCATGGTGCATGCATGATCCATGACACTGAGGGATCTGTGTCACTTTAGATATGCCTGTTTTTGCTTTCAGGCACATCATTAGAGGTACAAAGGACCCGGTCACACTGCCAGATATCGCAGGGGGGAGGCGTGGCTAATTGCCCCGGCGCAGTTTGATCCGCGATTACATGATCAGACGCGCCGGCAGCACACCATGGGTCCTTCCCTCGGCGCTGGCGGGTAAACGAGGGACCGGAGGGGGATGCCGCGCATCGGCACGATCACGGGAGTCTGGAGGCAGCCCGTGGCAAACGTTTACTAGTACTTTCGAGGTACTACTTTTTTAACGCGCATTTTAGGCAGTAAGCCATGGGTGCGCTCCACTTCCCAGATGTTGAGGTGTGATCGCGCCCGGATAAACCGTCCACCATCCGTGCCTCTCCCGCGGCAACTTTGCCGTGTGACCGGGGCCAAAGCTAACCTGTACACTAGCAGGGTAGTATGACTGCTGGATGCAAAGTGTTCATGGGCTAGTGGTGGCCTTCAGGCCACAGTATGGATGCTCTTGGAGAATCTCTGTAACCTTAATCTCTCCAAAGGACTACTATCTAATCAAGTTGTCCTACTACAATGTTCTGTACCATTATTTTCAAAACAGATTCAGCTATGCAACAAGCTAGACAACAACCATTCTCATTTTCACTCCAAAAACTTAAACGAAAGCAGCTCCTTATTGATACAGAATGTGCTCCCAAGAGTTTAAAGATCAGCTGCAGCCAAAATGCTTGACTATCCAAAAGCCCATCCCACAGATGTAAACATAATACAGCCAGTTGAGGACAGATACACAATGCATCTGATTGAGTGGGTTCTAGTCCAAGAAATGTGTCTACAAGACCATTTAATTTCAAATATGCTTGGGATTATCTTTCTCCCATATTTGGAGTCCTACTTCCCATGGGAATAACTGTTAGTTTGTTATAGGAAAAGTCACAGGAATCCTTTCATTTACTTGGCAAGTCAGCTTTCAGCCTCTTCGGATATATGAATTCTCAGTCAGTGGAGATCAGAAGCAGCTGCTGAGTAAATACAGGTGTAATTGGGCTATGGTTGCCAACATCCACGTAGTGGCTGGAGATCTCCCACTATTACAATTGATCTCCAGGCAACAGATATCAGTTCACCTGGAGAAAATGGCCATTTGGGGAGGTGGACTATGGCATTAGACCCCATTGAAGTCCCACCCCCAGCCCTGCCCCTCCTTAGGTTCCACCCCACAAATCTCCAGGTATTTCCCAACCCAGGGCTGGCAACCCTAGATTGGGCTGTGTAGGAATAACACTGGATCCCTGACAAGATAACTGTAGTGCTTACTGAGATAACCTAAAGAGCTTTGGACACCTCAGACGACGAGCAATACGGATGCCCAATATTATCTTAAAGGCCATCACTTCCGATGAGAAAACTAAAGGAAAGGGAGCAAGATTCTGCCGGAGCGGACAGCGTTCTCCTTCGAGGACCCTTTGTGTGAGCGGAACCTTTTTCCAGGGAGTTCATTCCAGGCGAGCGGCCAGCCTTCCTCCGGGGCTCCGGGAGCCTGTAAGAAGAGCACATTCCGCCCGGGCCAGGCGAGGCGGCTCCCACGCTCGGTGCCTCCGTGTCCCTCCTTCCCGCCACCAGCCCTCCCGCCGCCGCCACCTCCCCTCACCTCGCCACCAGTAGCGCCGGGAGAGGCGCTGCCATGTCTGCAGGCGAGTCCGGTGGGTGCCGTCGGCGTCCAGGTGCGCAGCCCGGATGAGGCGGGCGCGGCGCTCGGCCTGCAGGACCACCTCGAGCTCGGCGAAGCGCCGCTGGTGCCGCTGCCGGCGCTGGTAGTAGAGGGTGCCGCCGCGGACGACGTAGCAGGCGGCGGCCTTGCGGATCTTGCGCTTGGCGTTGCCTTCGGTGCCCGGCGCGTAGGGCTCGCGCTCGTTGGTCAGGTAGCGCAGGATGGCCAGGTAGCTCTCCTCGCTCGACATGGCGCGCCGAGGAGGGGAGGGGACGGCTCGGCCGCTCAAGGCAAGCGGGGCTGCTGCTGCTGCTGCTGCTAGTGGGGAAGGAGGCGGAGAGAGCGGGTGGGGAGCATTTGCGGTCCCCCACGGTAGGTGCCGGGGAAGGGGGGGAAGCTTGGCGGAGGACAAGGTGGGCTAGGGAGCGGGGGACGCTGCTGCTGTCACAGGTATCGGAGAGATCGCGGACCTAAGGGAAGGAATAGGGTGGGGGAGGGGGAGGATCAACGGAAAGACAAAATGGCTGCTGCACAAGCGGAAGTGAGGTCCAGGAAAATGTGGACCAGCTCTTTGCGGAGATGAGAGGGGAAGTGGTTTAAGGGAGCGAGCGCCATGTTGGAACCGGGCAGACGCTGCCGAGTGAGAGGCCGTTTTCGTGGATGCCACTGTAGACCCGCCTTGGCTAGTCGCCACCACCATCTCCGCATTGGGCAAAACCTCCCGTGGCGCTCTCCCCAGTAATATGGGAAAACCAAGTTAATATATTGTAAAGTTGCCTAGTTTGCGGACTACCGATTTTTTGCTTCAAGTGGAGTCTCTTAAGGCTTCAACTAGCGAGGTAATATAACCGAAAACCTGCGCTTTTAGTAGTACGTGTCTGCATATGTGGTAACGCAGACAACCTGACACAGCGACGTAGTTGCAGAGTCTGGTAACTCAGCACCATACGTCGGATGTCTGTCCAAGTTAAAGGGTTGTCTTTTTATCCTGAACAAACCAACCTTTAGATCGGATGCTTCCACCGGCCCCCATTCCATGTTGCTTCGGGGTGGCCTCCCCTAGTTCTCATTTGAGTCATCATTGAGTGTTCCCCATTCTTTTTCACACTATCTCAGTCTCCAACTCCTCCTGGCAATCAGTTGGCAGGCTGTGTATTTACCAAATAGTGGAAACCCACTTACTGGTGGATGTACTTAACACCACGATCCAGTACAGTTACCCAAAGGCTGCTGAAATCAATGGGCTTAGACTGGAGTAACACTGTAAGATTGCAGTGCACAACTCCCAC
The DNA here is from genome assembly GCF_001447785.1 of Gekko japonicus. Classification (NCBI taxonomy): domain Eukaryota; kingdom Metazoa; phylum Chordata; class Lepidosauria; order Squamata; family Gekkonidae; genus Gekko; species Gekko japonicus. The sequence continues at coordinate 851,971 of NW_015173690.1, read as the reverse complement.
TGCTTTTACTATCACTAATTTCCAAATTATGTCATGAGTGACTTAATTAGCAGAGGACAAGCTGTAGTCTCCCCACAAGCACAAGGTTTATTGCTATCTACATGATAATAAATTGACAAGACGTTCTAGAGCCAACCATCTGTAAATTTACAGCTGAAACACAATGTGAACATCCCATCTCATTACTGAACCTAGAAATCTAGGCTTCATTTGGTTACATTTTATCTAGAATTTAGTTTTATTAGTATAACATTAGAAGTATAGGTTTGTTCAGTGAATTCATAGGAAGTTATATGACACTAGAGTAGAGCTAAATTGCATTCCTTCTCCAAACTTGAGAAATTAACTATTTGTTCTAATAGTAGAATGATAGAACAAAGATTGAGTCCAGTGAAACCTATAAATTCAACAAAGTTTATTCTTATAAGCCTTTGTGACTGGATAACCTTACAAAAGACCCAGGTAATAAAAATGTTTTTTTTAATTTCTTGACTGTATTTAATGTCCTCTTTTTTTAAAACAAAAGACATTTTGTTTAGCTTTATATAGTTCCCTGCTGTGTTTATTAGTGTGGTCACAATAGTATTCAACTACAAAATGCTTTCTGTCAAAAATGTGTACTTAGCATGAATAGTTAATACTGAGATTCACTTTGGGACTCAGAATCAGGCATTTCAAATAGTTTAATACACTGCTTTTATCTACAATTAAACTAATTCCTAAAATAAGATGCCTACTCCCAAATTAAAGGCTAGTTTTAAAACTGTATTTTCTAATCAAGCAACTTAATGAGTGCAGGCCTCAAGAGTGCATGAGCACTCCCTCCTATGGAAAATGGTACATAATCTGGTGCAATACCAGGTTGACCTGAAACCCTAACTGCCTTGAAGCTGTGTAAACATAATGCTGCATTGTATTAGGTGATATTTTTTCATCTAGGAAGAGTGTGTTCACAATCTAAAGGCTATAACAAGCAAGAGATACAGGGGCAGATCCAACCAGCTTTTCCACTCAGTCTCACCCAACTACAGCCTGTTTATCAGGACTTTTTGTCCGTGCAGGTCTCACGATCCCCAGCATAACGTTTTTGGGTGGTCAAGGGGGACCCTCCCTTCTTCCCATTTTCATCAGCATGAACCATGCCAAAGGATTTCATCTAAAGCATGACAGTATCATTCTCAACTAATTTACAGGCAGGTGTCAAAAATAATGTAAGAACATAGGAGCTCTGCTGGATCAGACCAGTGGTCCATCTAGTTCAGCATCATGTCTCACATAGTGGCCAAGCAGTTCCTCTGGAGGGCCAACAAGGCATAGAGGCTGAGACCTTCCCCTGATGTTGCCTCCTGGTTCTGGGCTGCAGAGGCTTAGTGCCTCTGAATGTGGAGGTTCCCCTATCTAATCCCCTTTTAAAGCTGTTCCTGTGGCCATCACTACATCCTCTGGCAGCAAATTCTGCATTTTAAACCACTCTGTGTAAAGTAGTAACTTTCCTATATAACTTATTCTTTACTGTTGTTCAGTCGCACAGTCGAGTCCATCCCTATGGACCCATGGACCACATCACGCCAGGCCCTCCTGTCTTCTGTCGTGCTCTGGAGTTTGCTTAATTTTACGTTCACTGCATCAACAACACTGTCTAACCATCTCATCCTTTGTTTTCCCCTTTTTCTTTTACCTTCAATCTTTCCCAGCATCAGTTTCTTCTCCAGTGAGTGCTCCCTTCTCATTTTGTGGTCAAAGTATTTGAGCTTCAGCTTCAGTATCTGGCCTTCCAGGGAACAGTCAGGGTTGATTTCTTTTAGGATTGACTGATTTGCTCTCCTTACTTATAATTTATAAGTTATAATTTATTCTTACCAATTCCCAAACAAGCATATACACAGACACCCCCCCCAAATCAAGCCATAGTTGAGGCTACATTCACATGAAGCATTCAAGCTAGGCAAAAATATTATTATAGTTACTATTGAGCTTCAAGGGTGCCTCTATAATGGAGGTTTTCCTTGGTATCATATCATTGGACAGCTTTGCAATTGCACATTTCCCATTAGACATATGTTTAAAGACTTTGTTATTACACATTCTGCCTATAATTCACTAATACACAACTCCAAACTAAAAAGTTACACAAAATCAAGTCACACATACAAGATATAAGTCAAACATTTATTTGACATAGCCAAAACACCATGACAAGTTAGCGTTTTCCACCAACACGAGGAGCAGAAACTTTGACTGGCTTCACAATCTTCTGCTTTGGTGCAGCCTTTGAAGGTGCCTGTCAATAGAAAATAATCAGGATATATGATTATCGTATGACCACATGGCATGGACTTCCCTGGGGAACCATTAAGCTGAATGGACCAGCTCTCACCTACTTTCTCCCTATCAAGGTGTTCAACTAGAGAAGTAATGTAACCCCCCTCCTAACTGGTGTAACACATAATACTGAACTGTATCCATGGAACTGACTGGCAAGCCTGGAAAACAAGAAAGCAACCTTCTAACTTTCAATTTATTTCCTAGATGATTTAAAGATACTGTGATACTGTATGGGTTAGGTCTAAATTGAAGGAATGGGTATTTAATAAGGATGGGCTTTTGAACCGACATGTTGTGGTAAATTGCCGTACAGCCCCCTTGTATAAGATCGTTAAAAGAGATCATTGCAGGACTGTATATCTTGAGAAACTAACTACTCTGGAGCTGAGAAGGGCTTTTACTGCTCTAAGGTTCCATGTCATACCCTCAATGGTTTGTATTGGCTGCTTTTGGGGTGTCCCTGCCGCCTCCACAATATGCCTCTGTAGTATGGGTGAAGTGGATGATGTCGAGCATTACATTCTGAGATGTTCATGGCACAAATCACTTAGGCAAAGGTTTATTTATCCTATTGTACCTCTGTATAATGGAATTTCAGAGCAGGATTTGACTGTTTTCTTGCTAATTATGCACATGTTACTAGCAGAATGGCTTTGTTTGCACTGGTGGTGAAAAAGATAAGACTGGGTCTAGGACTTACTGTAAGTTACTGATGTATACTGTTGGTTGTGTTTTGATTTATTTTGTGTTATGGCCAATGGCTAAGACAATAAACTAAACTTGAACTTGTACTGTATGGTTGTGCTCCCTCAGCTGTTGACTGGGGGAGAAATCAATACTGTCTAAAACTGAAAACTGTACCTGTTATACTGTACTCAATTTGAAAGCACACCAAAAACATGAGATTCCAGAATTAAGACTGGTCAATCCTATGAGTGCCTTTCCAGAACAATGCTCCACTAAGTTCAGTAAGAACCAGCATAATGTAATTATTATAAGTTGAGCTTTGACCGATCACTTTCACAACAAAATTTTTACTATTCAAACTATTACTAATTACTCATTAAGTAGACAATTGAAGGGTTACAACCAGTTTTTGTCATCATTTTTACTGAGAAATGTCACTGAAGAAAATACACAGGCATGCAAGCTCATCTTTCCTAGTTGGGCCTCACCTTTGTTGTGGAAGGTACTGTCTTCTTGGTCGCCTGCTTAGCCTTTTTTGCTTCCTTGGCAGCTCTGAAAATTGTTTACAAGATAACAGTTAACAAGCCTGCCAACATTCCAGAATGGACAAAGAAATGGGCAACAGAAATGGGCATTTCTACTTAGGTGTACTATGGCTGTGGTCACACGGAGCATTAGCCATGCTACAGAGATGGAAGATACGCGGATTTTCCGGGAGTGATCACACCGCAACATCTGGGAAGCATAGAGCTCCTGTGGCGAACCCAAGGCTTCCCGCCAAAGATGCGGAGTTAAAAACTAGTACCTCCGAGGTACTAGTTTCCGGAAACAGCGGGGCAAGGGCTGGCGTCTGATCGCGTTTCTGGTGCTGGCATCCGGCGCCCGCCCATGTCCCTTCGCGAACAGGTTCCCCCCCCCCCAAAATCTCCACAAGATGCGCACAAGCACCCAACGGTGCATGCGCACGAAGAGGAAAGCGAAAGTGCCGTTTCGGCTTAAAAAAAATAAATGACCCCGTTTGTCATGGCAGTGGCGCCTAGCCATTGCTTGTGTGATCGCGCCGCTTCTTTGCTGCGCTGTAGGATCGTCGTGTGATCGCCACCCTCGTTTACCTGCCGGCACCGAGGGAAGGACCCATAGTGTGCCGCTTGCACGTCGGATCGTGTAATCGTGGATCAAACTGCACGGGGGCAATTAGCCATGCCTTCCCCCCGCGATATCCGGCCCCGTGTGACGGGGGCCTATATGTACCTGGCCCCACTGGTAGACCTCCTGATGGCACTGGTATTTCTGGCCACTGTGTGACACAGTGTTGGACTGGATGGGCCTTTGGCCTGATCCAACATTGGCGTCTCTTATGTTCTTATGTACATTATCAAAAATTAACACAAAGCTTTATCTAATGTAGCACTACTCCACATTTGATACCTTCTTAGCAATTTATAAGCACATCAAGAACAATGCTGTTTTTCAAATTACAGGATTGTATGCCAGAGAGGAGTTCCATGCATGGAAGAAGGGAGCAATTTCTGCTGATTCCTCCTCCTACAGCAAACCTCAAACACCTTCCCCATGTGGTTCCTGAGTGGCCCCTATCCCCTAGGAGCATTTTGGGTTGCAGTGGAAGGGGGGAGGTGAGGAAGTCACATTCCACGGACATTACTGATGAATCCAAGCCAATAGTTTGTATTTAACCATGGATCTTACTGTGATGAGCATCCCTCTCCTCACTGGTAGGCATAAGCTGCAGTTCACTGAGCAAAGTGCTCAGTGTGCCTTTGAAGCACAGAGTGACTATGAGGAATGAACTCTCATCCCTTTCTCCAAGTCCAAATTTGGGATGATAACTAGAGGTGGTTGATGCTGCTCCAAACATCTTGAAAGCAGTTAGTGAGCTCCAGCCTTCCTCCTAAACTTAAGGAAACTGTCCTTGGAGTTGTGCTTTGTTTCAGCCATGTTCCATGTACATCCAAAGCTCAGTCTGATGTCAGAGAGAAGACCTTTCCCTGCTTTCCTATTACGGGATGGGTATGATTTTTTAATTTATGTTATTTACAGTCTGGCTTTCTCACAGGGACTCAAGGAGGATTTCACGTAGTGAATCAGTACAATCAACAAAATGGGGCATTCAATAACAAGTGGTTTAGGATATTAGAAGTCTGGAACCATCCAGAAAGAACTGAAGCATAGCATAAGTATTCACATGACACATTAAGTTGTACAGAAATTACATAATAGGATCCTACTTACAATACACCAAACACAGCAGTACAGACCACAAATCCCAATCATCTAAGTTTGTGAACCATTTTGTATGGTGCAACCCTATTACCTGCACAGAAAACCCCTCTTGAATAGTTCAGTTATGCATAGTTTGCAGAAAGGAGAGTGGGAGTTTTCCTGACTTCCTCAGACAGGCCATTCCACATGGTGGGAGCCACAACAGACCCTGGTAATCACAAGTTTTGCTTGGCTATGGCATGCTAAAATGTTCACATGCCCATATTTTCAGACTCAGTATTACAAATATAGATTCAACCAACAGCATCATGCTTATGAACAGTCAATCAGCACAGCACAACCAGAAAACCAGAGAATTATTGGAAATAAATGGTATAAATTAACCTTGATGATACTAAAGTAATGTTATGACTCACCTAATGGCTTGCTCCCTTTGGGCCTTTCGCACTTCAGGTTTCTGATTTCTCTTAGCCATTATTTCAGCCAAAGAGGCACCTGTGATCGCTCTATGGCCCTTGACAGCACGTCGTGTACGTTTCTTCTGCACCTCTTCCTAAATCATGGAAAAAGAAAATTGCTACAAATCTATCCATACTATAAGAGCAGAGGACGTTACTAAGTGTATCACTTTTGAACAGCCTTTGACTCAAAATACAGAGTGTTTATGGAGTGCTACATACAAGGGCTTTTTAAAAAGATGAAAGATCTCTACGGTAAAATAGATATCCTGAATGAGGAACAGCTATCAGTGCCCTGCCCTCCTGCCCAGCATAAACTGTATCAGAGCCATATCCTTGCTGCTTTACCGTTACAAATGTATAATTTTGTTTTGAATGAGCTGATATCAACGACTCATACAAAAATAACTGCTGAGGATCCAACCAAATGACATTAAGGGGTGTCAGGCTTATCAAACACCAACCTTACCCACGCCTTCAAATGCTGTCTAAGAAAACAGAACTTTCTATAAATGACAACCAACCATTCATTCCAAGGGATCCTATACCTTATTTCTACTTGCACTTTTCTGTCACAGTGGGGGTCCTCCACTGCTGGATCATGTGCCAGGCACATCTGCTCATGCAATCTTTGAATAATTCAAGAAGTGCTTAGTACCAGAGGAATGCTCTCTGCAACAGAGGGCAGCCTCCACAATGTACAAACGTATAGTGCAAATGGAAACAAAGTATAGGTTTGGATCTAAAAAGCAAGAAAGCCATTCTCAGTGGCCACAAATCCTTTTGTCCATGGGCAAATCCTGTTGGATCCAAGTCCAAAATTTAAAGATATGCCAGAGGACAGAAAATGGTTATATGAGGACTGAACCCAGCTTGAATCTCAGAAATGCATAAACAGGAACACCCATATTCTCCCAAATCATAATATTCAATCCAGTAGTTGTTGGAGCTTTTGGCTTTAAAGCATTTGTTCAATGTCTTTTCCTTGAACTGGCTCCAACTGGTAGCTAATTAGCTACATTTGTTTATAGAACAGTACTTCATTTCATGGGTTTCCAATCCCAAGTGGTCCTCTCCTTTTGGTTATACACAAAAAACATTCTCCTTTTGTTTACTGTGACAGGTTTTGATGCTTTTTTATTTTCATGAAAGCCACTACTAACAAGTATCTGGTATTGAACACCACCCAGTGATTGCAGAAGATTTATCTGCATACAAAGGGGATTATGAAAGGACTACACACACAAACGAACACTGTTTGGCCCAACTCAAGCATATTGCTGCTACACCAAGTTTCCAAATTCAGTAATGAAGTATTTCCCACTATGCAATAAATCATAAGAAGTAAACTAAATATGAAACAGTGTGAGCATCTTGCATACCATTTTTTCCATCTTAGAAAATAATCACACAAGTTGCAATATACTTACGGACTGCCCTTTCTTGTGCTTGCGCCGGTACAGAACAGTCCAGTTGATTTGACGGGGGTTTCTCTTGGAGAGGAATGCTGACTCACATTTTGCATTAAGAAATTGAAAAACCTGTAATACAAACATTATTAGATCAGTTATTTAGGATTCAGTTTACATGCCACAAATATAGCACACTGCACTGATACAAAATTAAAGCCCTCTAAAGTGGTTAAGACGCTGAACTGCAGACTGGAAGGTTGGTAGTTCAGCAGTTTGAGACCCGAGTGCTGCGTGATGGAGTGAGCTCCCGTCTCTGGTCCCAGCTCCTGCCAACCTAGCTGTTCGAAAGCAAGAAATTGCAAGTAGATAAATAGGTACCGCTTCGGTGGGAAGGTAACAACGTTCCGTGCACCTCGGCAGCTAGTCATGCTGGTGACATGACCACGGAAGATGAGCACCACACCTTAAGAGTCGGATTCGACTCGCTTTCGAGCAAGGGAAACCTACAGCAGTAAGCCTTTAACTTTTTCAGATCATGGGCCTACCTTCAGCCCAAACATACAACAGTGAATCCATTTCTTAATATTTCCTACTTAAAATGATAGTGCTGGTGATGTAAAACACCTCAGATCAGGAAATATGCATAGGTCCCAATCTACTACCTGGGACAGCAGAGTATATAAAATCATGAGATGAGAATGTTCCCACTATAACAAGAGAACAACAATTATTACTAAAAGAATATATGTGTCTATGTTATAAACAATAAGCATTTGTATGAGACTAAATTGGGAGGGATAGCAAATACAGTAGAAGACAGAGTCAGGATACAGGGTGATACTGACAGGCTGAAAAACTGGGCTAAAACAAATAAAATTAATTCCAATGGGGATAAATGTACAGTTCTGCACTTAGGTAGAAAAAATCAAATGCATAATTATAGTATGGGGGAGACTTGTCTTGGCAGTGGTATATGCAAAAAGGACCTAGGGGGCTTAGTAGACCGTACACTGAACATGAGTGAGCAGTGTGATGTGGTAGCTAAAAAGGCAAATGTGATTTTGGGCTGTATCAACAGAAGTACAGTGCCCAGATCACATGAGGTGATGGTGTCACTTTGCTCTGCTCTGGTTAGATCTCACCTAGGGTACTGTGCTCAGTTTTGGGCACCACAATTTAAGAAGGTATAGACAAGCTGGAAATGTCCAGAGGAGGGCAACAAAGATGGTGAGAGGTCTGGAGACCAAGTCCTATGAAGAAAGGTTGAAGGAGCTGGGTATGTTTAGCCTGGAGAGGAGATGACTGAGAGGTGATATGATAACCATCTTCAAGTACTTGAAGGGCTGTCATACAGAGGACGGTGTGGAGTTGTTTTCTGTTGCTCCAGAAGGTTGGACCAGAACCAATGGGAGGATTGTGAGGCACTCCAAAGGGATCTGTCGAGGATGGCCGAGTGGGCGTCAATGTGGCAAATGGGGTTCAATGTGGCCAAGTGCAAAGTGATGCACACTGGAGTCAAAAATCCTAACTATAAATACACATTGATGGTGTCTGAATTGGCAGAGACTGACCGAGAGAGAGATCTTGGAGTCGTAGTGCTGCAGATTTGAAACCAGGACCGGAGAGACCTTGACTCTAATTCAAAAGGGAATTAGATAAGCATATGGAGCAGAGGTCCATCAGTGGTTATTAGCCACAAGGTATAGATAGGGACTCTGGGGCAAGTGATGCTCTGTCTTCTTGGTGCTTGGGGGGGGTCAACAGTGGGAGGGCTTCTAATGTCCTGGCCCCACTGGTGGACCTCCTGATGGCACCTGGTATTTTTGGCCACTGTGTGACAGAGTGTTGGACTGGATGGGCCTTTGGCCTGATCCAACATTGGCGTCTCTTATGTTCTTATGACTCAACTATCCACTAAGCTAAATACTCATAAATGACTTTTCAGCAACCTGTCTCTTTCAGCTTCACCTAGGTCACAAAATTATTATGAAGAAAGAGCAAAATATCCCACTCTGAGCTCCTTAGTAGGAAGGGTAAGAATAAGAAACAAGGTAATTCTTTAAACAGCTACAAATTCGTCCCGAAACTCCTACTATCACAGTACACTAGAATTAGCCAGGGACAGAGATGGTTCTCAAACCACACCGAAGACTCAGCAAAGGCCACAACTACTGCCCACATTTCTATTCTCCTTACCTTGCCATCTGTGCGCGCGTAGCGGCGGCCATGGCCCGGGTAGATCTTGTACCCGCTGAAGCTGCACAACTCGACCCTGCATCGCGAGAAAAGGCCAGCAAAAAAGAAAGGAAAAAAGGTTAGCAAGCCGAAAAACCCGCGTCTCAGCTGCCTGCCAGCGTCCTAACCGGAGGATGAAATCGGATTAGGTCCCCGAGGCAGAACCCGGTTCTTACTTCATAATGACGGCAACTGCTTCAGCAGCAGCAGCTCCAGCAGCGGAAAGGAAGAGAGGATCATGGGAAACCGGATTCTATTACTCGCGCGGGGTATTGTGGGAAAATGCCCGTTTCCGAGGCATTATGGGATGCTTTTTCAGGCAGTTATGTAGCGCTGAAAATGTTCAAAAATCACAATTCATGATGCCACGAGGTTTCGAAAGTCTCCTGATTTTATATAAAACCTTTGGAAAATATTTTGTGAGGGTATTTTAACTACCCAATCAGCGTTCAGTACCCGCCCGGTTGCCTAGTGTTGTTAGCAAGCGGGAAGTATGGCGACGTCGGCAGCACCAGCGAGTTTATCTTCGAGGACGGAGGCGACTAAGTCATCTATGGGCGGTAGGGAA
>NW_015173690.1:820456-841644 GCF_001447785.1 Gekko japonicus | reverse complement strand
AGCATTGATGGAACCTTGATAGAGGTGCAGGGAGAGGTATTATTGTGAGGTTGGGTGAGGGGCAGTCAAGTAGTTATGCCTCACGGGGATGCAAGAGGGGGGGGTGGTATTGTCCTGTGGTGGCTCATGGGGGTTGTAGTTTCTTCCCTCTAATATATCCCATTTAATGTCTTTAGTTATTTTCGAACTGGACTATAAATCCCAGAGGACCTTGCGGGATGGCCGTTTTCTTTATTTTGGGGTGCGGGCGTTGTGCTATTAAAACGAGGTTGTTTAAAGCCGAGGTGAAGGCTATGTTGCCCTATTGTCGGCACGAAGTTTTACCATAGCAAATACAAATCAGCCCTATTTGTCTTCAAACCGTTTTCCCTCGGCGTCTAATGGTAGGTGAGATCAGTCATCATAGAAGCACATGAGACAATAGTTTGAATGAGTATTGTTGTCCTTTTTTGCTAGAGTTTGGCTAGTACTCTAAAAGGTGCTCTGATCTTGGTAAGAGCGGAATACTCGCTAAAGCTTTTGAAATGATCTTGTAGCTAGCTTATTTATTGTCTGAGTACCACAGCTGAACTGCGGGACGTTGTTATGTGGAAACACTCATGATTGAGGGCCTCTGAACGTGTGGAGTGCCCCGTCGCCAGGATGAAGCCGTCAGACCTATCGCCAAGTAGCTAGGAAGAGCGAAAGTGTTCATTCTTAGGAAAGTGTAACTTCCAGGCAGGCATGAGTCCCAGAGGGTCTTTATTACTGCACACAGAACCAAAGGAGAGAACAAAAGCACAGGCTGCACAAAGAGAAATAGGAAGTTGTAAAGTTGCTTTATGCTTGTTGCCGCAGTTGTGTTTTAACAGTTTATACTCCCACTCCTACTTAGTTATCTCCTTTGCCCTTCCTTTCTTCACTGTCTACCATCCATGTACTTTTGAGAGAGCATGTCAGATTTCTGAAAGGTCTAAATAAAGGTCCCATCAATTTCTTGAGCCATGATGTATGCTAATTCATACTGCAGTCCCAAACAGACTTACTCTCTTCTAAGCCTATTGAATGAAGTTGAGCAAACTTCAGAGGACGGCGGAAGACCGGAGGGCCTGGCGTGATCTGTTCCATGGGGTCGCTAAGAGTCTGACTCGACTGTGCGACTGAACAACAAAAGCCTATTGATGTCAATGGATTTACAAGGGCGTAACTTGGGTGACAATGTTAATCTGCTAAATGATCATATTTCTAATGTGCCTATCTTTATAGAAAGTATGTGCTGGTAGTGTCCTGTGTTTTGAAGACTGACCAATAACCTAATCATTACTTTTTCTGTATTATGAGGTGACATATGTCTTGTATTGCAGTTCTAAACAGAGTTACACTCTAGTAAGTCCAATGGAGTCCATGGGCCTATGGGTGTTAACTCTGTCGAGGATGGTGCTGTCAGCTACAGGATCTCCAGTATGGATGATCTTGGGGCAGTGCCTGGGGAGGGTGGAATCTGGGGGTGTGGTACAGCAGGCCGTCTTCAACTAATCCATTTATTTGATGCAATTGATATGTGGCTTTTTCCAAAATACTCTGCTTTTCCCCCAAGAGATATTTTCTTCACTTGTCATTTATCAATGTTTGCTTCCACATGAGAATCCCCCCTCCCTGCACACACACACTGAAAGCAAGAAGCCCTTGCATTAAAGGAGAACATCCAAGTGTGATTGTGCTAAGTATCTTTCCATAGTCAGTACAGGAAGGGGAACAGGTCTAAGCTCTGTTTTCAAAATGGTGTGGGGCAGCTTGCTGCTGTGAGCCAATTTGCTCTTTAGTTCTTTAATGGGCTTTTTTCCGCTTTCCCTGCTGAGTTGCACTATAGCATTATAGCATGATGAAAGGATGGGGGGTGTTACTGGCTGCCAAGGGTGTTCTGGTGAAGTTGCCATAATGTCTGACCTTTTGTACAGGTGTGATGGAAAAGGGGGGGAGGAAGAAGGTAGTAGCAAGCGGTGTGGGAGAAGGGTGGTAATGGATGATGTTCCTGCCCGTTGCTGCACCATTGGCTGTTGCTGTAAAGAGGGAATGCTTTTGTGCCCTTGAATAGATATAACAGTTACAAGGATATTTTATAACTTGATAGCTAAAGCTTTGCTTTAATGGGTGGACTTTTTGGATAACCTAATAACCTTGCATTTTGCATTGTTAATGTTGATTTCAAATAAGCAAACACCCAAAAGAATGAATTGGGTGGGAATTCAAAATAATTTTTCAAAATTAAGTATTATGATGACATGCCATGACCTCTACAGTCTTCTTCTGAGGCCTTACTTTGGTTGCCCTCACCTTCTGAGATTAGGTGGGTGGCAACTTTCTCCCAAGAGAGATTCATCTGTCCTCTTCTGCTGCCATTTTTTGCTGGCACACAGAAATTTTTTTCTTTCATTTGGTATTCACTCAGTGATCCCTCCTTTCTAACCAATGTTTTAATTGTAGTTTTTATGTTTTGTATGTATTTTAATGCTGTTTTAAATTGTTTTAATGATGCATGTTAGGGCTTTATTAATGGTTTTAAAGTGTGATTTTTTTCATGTATATTTAAATTGTTAGCTGCTTTGGTAGCCCTTGAGAGGGCAGAAAGGTGGGATATAAAATTATTAAATACATTGCCTGTGAGTAAAGTCCATTTAATTTTTCCCCAGTATAAGACAATATATACATGTATAATTCAAACTTTTGAACTTTTGCTCTGTTATCACAGGTTCAGTAGTTAATTGGTCAGGTCAAGGGTTACAAAAATTGGGACCAACTTTGTCCTGTGATGCAGATACACATACTTTGATTCTGGATAAAAACCAGTTAATTAAATTGGAGCACCTGGAGAAATGCAGGAAATTGATGCAGGTTAGTTGTATATGACTGTGATACTCTCATGCTATGTTTGTTAGCTTATCCTTAGTTTACAAGTACTGGGGGGGGGGAAACTAGAGAAAAGATCATCAAAAAATTTAGGAGAGGTAAATATAACATCCTCAACATATTAGAATGTCATTCTTCAGTAGATTTTCACAAGCTTTACACTGGAGTGTTAACAACTTTAAAATCTTCTAGATTTGCATTCACTGGAGTCTCCAAAGTTACAGATACAGATACATGCACACATACCCAAACATTGCCACTCGTGGCTCCTCCCTTGCAGTTCCCTCTTGAATAGTTCAGTTTTGCATAGTGTGCAGAAGGCCAAGAGAGTGGGTGCTTTCCTGACTTCATCAGGCAAGCCGTTCCACAGGGTGGGAGCCAAAACTGAGAAAGCAGTTGTTGTACGGGCAGTTGTTGATTTTGCCCATTTGCAGGTTGGGACCTGCAGAAGCCCCTGCTGACGTGAGCGAAATTGTTGTGGTGGAGAAAAGGGAGCGAGGCAGTTCCACAAATAAAAGGGGACAAGGCAATGAATGGCTTTGTATATGATAGCCAGTACCTTAAACAGTGAGGGGCGTGGTGGCTCAGAGGTTAAGACACTGAGCTGCAGACCGGAAGGCAGTTCGAGACCCGAGTGCCACGTGATGGAGTGAGCTCCTGTCTCTGGCCCCAGCTCCTGCCAACCTAGCAATTCAAAAGCAAGGAATTGCAGGTAGATAAATGGGTAGCACTTTGGTGGGAAGGTAACAGCATTCTGTGCGCCTCGGTGTTTAGCCATGCTTGCCATATGACCACGGAAAAAGTCTTCAGACAGCGCTGGCTCTTCAGCTTGGAAACAGAGATGAGCACCGCCCCCTAGAGTCAGATTCGACTGGCTTTCGAGCAAGGGAAACCTTTACCTTAAACAGTGCCTAGTAACAGGTGGACAGCCGACTGAGCATCTGGAGAATAGGAGTAATATGCATACTCTATCTAGTTTCCATTAATAGTCAAGTCGTAGCATTCTGGACCAGCTGGAGTTTCCAAGTTGATTTTGAGGGGAGACTAATTTACAATGCATCACAGTAGTCTAGTCTTGAGGTTACTATAGCGTGGTTCCAGGTAGCCAGGTCAGCCATATTAAAGTAAGGGGCCATCTGATGAGCTAGGCTGGGTTGGTGGAAATCCTTTTTTGTGGATGAATTAATTTGCTTCTCCAGTAGGGTGGGGTGTGGCTCAATGACAGTGTCTGGTTCAGGTTAAAAGGATCACTTAGTGCTGGGGTGTCAAGCATAAGGCCCGGGGGCCGGAACTGGCCATCCAGGGCTGTTATGCAGCCCGCAAGCACCTGGTGTGAGGAAACAGGAAGTTGCTCAGGGTGGGCGGGCAGAGCTTCAGGCCAGGAGAGCAACCTCATCTGCAACAGTTAAACAGAACCCTTCACTTCAGGGACAGCCTCACTGGGAGGCACTACAGAGGCACTACAGCTTCATTCATACCTCTCCACTCAGCCTGCAGCTCCAGAAATGCTGTCCCAGATGGCCAAAGGGATCAGTGTTTGCATTGGGGTGTGTGTGCACACAATCCTCTGGGCATGGGAGTGTGTGTCCAGCACTGCACTGCTGGCTCTTCAGTCCGCCCATGTGGGTTTTCCTCTGCACCCCCCTCCCAGTCCATGAGGCCTTGCAGTGAGGACGCATAAACGTGGAGCTTACCAGTTGCTGTCCTTCATAAAGTTTATATCTCCAGTACCTGGCATTATGTTTTATGGCACACATAACCCGGCCCAACAGAGTGTCTGTCAGATCTGGCCCCCGTAACAAATGAGTTTGACACCTATGACCTATTGGGTGATGTAAAAGAGTCTCCATGAGACCTTCGAGAACCTTTGTCTATTAGAGCAGACAATACTGACCTTGACAGACAATGGTTTGTATTCATCATGTGTCCTGTCAGGGCTGGTTTGTACTACCATTTTGGAATCAGGGAAGGTCACAACTTCTGTCCCTCAAATTTTGTGTGATAAATTGATCTCGTAAAGTGTCCCATCCATATGTTGCAAGGAAATAATTTATCCTTTCTCAAAAAGCAATGTTTTGGGTTGTTGTAACTAACAGTTTTTGGAGATAGTGATTAACACAACTGTGTTTTTACTTTGTTACATTTTCCACACTGTGTACTTCTATTATGGATTAATTCAAAAGTTCTTAAATGTGTGTCATGAGCTTTTTGAACAGCATCAAAACATTATAAATTGACAGTTGAATGGAAACAATATCTGATGCCGTCATGGTTGGTTTATGCCCTTTTAACTACAATGACTTTTTTTACCTTGCAGTTGTCTGTTGCAAATAATCGGCTGGTACGGATGATGGGTGTAGCAAAGCTCACCCAGCTTCGGGTATTAAACTTGCCTCAGAACAGTATTGGTTATGTGGAAGGTCTGAAGGATCTAGTGCATTTGGAGTGGCTGAACCTGGCAGGAAATAATATAAAGGTGAATTTTCTTACATTTTCTGTCAGAATAGAAATGTAATTAATAATTTCAACAAAAAATTGTGTGTGGTTTAATCCCACTTGAACTAATAAAACTTTTAATCCAGTTTAATTTTTATTATGTATTGTAGCTTGCTTTATTATCATCAAGCTGCTAGAGTGCTTTTTAAAAAGCATGGCATTGAAATTTACACTAAAAAATAAATGCCTTACTAGTAAAGGGCATTCAATTGAATGCATCTCTTGAAAGAGCAGTGAATAAAATTGCTCTTCTCAAGCAGTGTTAAAAATTGGGGAAATACTTTTGGCCACAACTCAACCACTGTTCATAGAATCCATTTTTTTAGTGGTGTGTTATGGCTCTTCATATCTCGGGACCCTGTTCTGTTTTACTATCATTCATGTTCAGAATAACTTTTGGAATTGTTACTCCGCTGCACACACAGGAAAACACTATATTGGAAAGGGTTGCCCATGCAAATTCTTTGTAGGTGATCCTGTGGACTATTTCTATGTAGGATATGGTGTCATTAGAAAGCAAGCTTTAACCCTTGTGAATGAATCATTTTTCACACAAATGCAATAAAAATATTGTTGGAATCATTCCATATTATACTGCCAAATGTTATACCTGAATTAGCCCAGAGAATATTCATGTTTTTATAATAATTTCTAGCATTTATTTTTGCAGATGGAAAATTGTCAATAGCTTTAGAAACAAGAAGTTGCCTAAGCAGTATTTCCAGAGCCACTTTCCTTAAATCCCTAATCTTATTCATGCATCAATTTTTATCTACATATCTATACATCAACACCCCCCACCCCACCCCCATCCCATTTTTCCTTCTTGGCCTACTGCCCTACTCCTGGTATTAAAATTTCCAAATTATTTAAATCCTTTAAAATATTGCAACCAGAATGAAGTATGTAATCAGTCTCATTGCTTATTCTAGTGACTAAATCCAATTTTTGTGGGTGCAGGGTTTTTTGTTTGCTTGTTTGTTTTGTTTTTAGCTTGGAATTTCAGAACACCTAGGGTGATGGTTATATGACCTACAGTCTTTTTGACATAGTTTTAAATTTAAAGAGCAAGAAGCTGTGCTGAAGTGTTTTTCTATAGTTAATTCATTGAGAAACTAATGTATAACAGTTTTATAAATGTTTATGATTGCTGAAAAAACATTTTATGTTTCTGTAGTTGATTGATCAACTCAACAGCTGCACATCACTTCAACACCTAGATTTATCAGACAACAATATATCCCAAATAGGTGATATCTCGAAGCTTTCCTCTCTGAAGGTAAATGTTGCTTGGTTATTTGTGTGTGGTATTTTACTTGTCTGAGAGCTGTTCATCATTAAAGCTTATGGATGCATTCAGGCATCACATGCAAACTTTTGTTCTCTTTCCTGTAAGCAATAGATTAGTCCTGGTTTGTAGGCTAGGGAGCAAATCACAGTTTGTTGTTTTGTCTGTTTGAAGTGTCAGAACATTCTACAGTTCCAAGCTGGTTTTCAATTTCCCAGTTGTGCAATGGAAGAGATAGGAGGGGAGGAGTGCATGAAACGAAGGACTTTTTAGCTGTCTTGCAGTGATCAAAGACAGTTGGATACGGCCAACATAATAATGTATTTCCCAGCTACAAATGCTGTTCATGCTTTGCAGTTGATTCAGTGGATGGACATGTATGTTAAAATATTTCTTTTGTTATAAAGTATTGGTAAACAACCAATTTAGTGTTCGTATGTTCTACAGTTATTTGCCAGAGGTGTTTTTTCAATGCATTTAGGCAGCTCTTTTGAAATACTCAAAGGATTTAAATGAACTCTGTTAAATTTCTATCTCTTGTACTTCCCTCCCCTCTTGTCATCCCTCAAGACACTTCTGCTGCATGGAAATATCATAACATCATTGCGTACGGCTCCTGCTTGTTTACCTCAAGGTCTTGCTATTCTTTCTTTGGCAGAAAATGAAGTCAGAGACTTAAATGAGGTAAGAACAATGTTTCTCAACAACCACAAATGAGCCATTCTTTAGGTACCTTTTTGAGAAAGGTCAAAATAAAGTTTCAAATGAAGCACAGATAATTGTCACTGCAGTCTTTAGTTTCCTACTCATGTCCATAAACTAGAGGGGGAGCTACACAAACTCACTGGCACAGAACAGATGCCAGCTGTACATTTTCAAAAAGAAGATATAATTAGGGCAGAGTAATTAAACTATTTTTCCGGAAGAATGAAGGTCATTCTGTTGGACGGATGCTATTTTTGTAATTAAAATATAAATTGCATTTCAAAATAGGTGTATATTCTGAGCCTCTTATCTGAGTCTCGTAATTATCCAGATTCATGAAGTGTTCTTATGAAGCTGTGTTTAACTTGATCCTCCAAATATCCATATATGTTAATGCCTGTAGCTCAGGTTAAGCCATGATGTCAATTTGTGTGTTTGAGCTGTGGTCCAGGATTGTTAATATCAGAGTTTGAATATTTCTTTGATTATCATCTTATGGATCAAATATAATTATGTAAGATTAATATGAAAATTAATAGCAAAGAACTTCAAGAACAGCTTGTGTTTTATGATCATGGGATTATGGTGACCATATGTCCAGTTTGGGAATTATACATTCTTGATAAAGTTTGAGTCCAGTGGCACTTTTAAGATCAACAAGATTTTATTCAAGGTATAAGCTTTTGTGTGCAAGCACACTTCAGATGTGTATTGTGTACTTGCACATGAAAGCTTATACCTTGAATAAAACATTGTTGGTCTTAAAGGTGCCACTGGACTCAAACTTTGTTCTGCTGCTTCAGACCAATGTGGCTACCCACCTGAATCTACATTCTTGATAATTATTTGTCAAGAATATTTTGAGGATATGTTACTTTTTGTTAGGACAAATTAGATTTGGTTAGGTCTGGGATTCAGTTTACATTATCATTTGTAGAGATAACTCTCTGTCTGTGTACCTGTGACATTATGTAGCTTCAGGGAACACAGAGCAGCTGATTGCAATTTTCTTTGACTTCTGGTTTTAAAGACCAGAAATCATAGGAGAGCCATGAGTGCAGGTGCTGTAGAGCTGTGCTTCCTGTACTTCCCTGCCTTCCCTCCTTGCCAACCGAAGCAAAAGCATTTGATAGAAGATAAGGGGTTGTCTGCTGTGATGCAACTGAACTTTGAAAAGATCCAACTTGATTTTGTGGTTAATCTAAAGTGTCAAACTGTGGATTGTGCTTGGCCCCCAAATTGCAAACTATTGTTAAAGAGGGAGGGAATTGTAGTGTGAAGGAATGGAACAGGCATTGGCGCCAAGACTCACTCATGATGTTTAGCATAACATGTGACCCAAGTCACAGAAAATAAAAAAACTGGCTTGTAAATGGAATTAAGCCATTGAAGCTACAGCCCATGATATTAAATAAGTTATAGTCGATCAACAACGCTATTATTTGTTTCAGATATCCTTCTTGGCTTCTTTCTCTGAGCTGGAGCAGTTGTCAATTATGAACAATCCTTGTGTGATGGCCACTCCTTCCATCCCAGGATTTGACTATCGGCCATATATTGTTAGTTGGTGTCTCAGTCTTAAAGTCCTTGATGGCTATGTGATTTCTCAGAAAGAAAGGTAAGCAGTGGGTAATGAATATGACAAAACATATTCATCATCTCTCCAGTTTCTTTATCAAAATGCCACAATCATCCGTTCTCTCCCCTAACTCTCAGTGTTGAAATCAGAATAAAGTATGTCTATTAGGCAACATCTTGTACTTCTTAACTTACATTAATTAATTTGGTAACTAGATTCTTTACTTTTGAGGTATTTATGAAATACAATCAAATAATTTGGAGGGCTGGGATAGAGTGTGGTTTAGTAATTCCATTTGGTGAAGTATGTCTATTAGGAACATCTTGTATTTCTTAACTTACATTAATTAGTTTGGTAACTAGATTCTTTACTTTTAAGGTACTTATGAAATGCAATCAAATAATTTGGAGGGCTGGGATTGAGTGTGGTTTAGTAATTCCATTTGGTGATGGCAATGGGAGATATGGTCAGAGTGGGAAAGCTCTGTGGTCAAGATGGAGGCTTGAACTGCTCTCTGACTAAAATCACTTGAGTTGATTTCTAATATCAATTAAATGCAGTATAATCCAATAAAACCCACAGCACCATAATTAAAAGCCAGTTGGCAGCACAAAACAGCATTAAACACACAGCACCTAAAACTGATATTATAAGTACTCAGCCCAAAAAATCTCAATGAAACAGCCATTTTTTAACATATTGTCATTACTAAACTTAAAACCAATAAAAGAGTGTAATACTGCTAGTTTAAATATCTGGTTGGGTTTTTTTTTTTAAGTCTTGGCCTGACATCAAAGCTCTACCAAACTGGGAAGTAGTCAAATAAAGGCATGGTGTTTCATAGACAAGGTGCCTGAACTGAATAGGCCCTATCCAGGTATCCTAAGTGAAACTGAAGTGGCCACTGGCTTCCTCTAAAGGTAGCAGCACCTGAGCCAGAAACTGAGGATCTCAATGCTTAGGTAGGTTCATGTGGGAACAGACAATCCTTGAGGTACTTTGGTCCCAGGCCCTCAAAAAAACAAAAAAAAACCCCAACAACAGGCAACCAGTGAAGTTATTCTGAACACAGAATGTTTGGACAGCTGTTCCTAGTCTGTTCAGCGGGTGCTTTTGGATGTCTAGTTACTGAACATACTTGTTCCTTCTTTAATTCTAGGAGAACCTGCTAACCTTTGTATATTTACTGCAATCTGGCTGAATGTTGCTAGGGATTAAATATTAGCCTAGCTAGCTCCAATCAGGTATTCAGTTTTGCACAAACCCAGGGGAAGACAATTGGACAGTGTATGCCACTGACATAGATATACCATCCTCTGTTCCAGATATCCTAAAGTGAGATTGAAGAATTATGATGCTGTGATCTTTGCAGAGAGCAGAGTAAAACTGCTTCTTCTCATAGTGTTCTATCCACCCTGCTAACAAGAGGACTCCTTCACTGGTCTCACAGGCTCTTAGTTCTGTATTCACCTTGCTAACAAGAGGACTCCACTGGTCTCACAGGCTCTTAGTTCTGTAGGCCTTCGGTATGCAGGCTGATACTCCTGCAGAGGTGTGACACACAAGTACCAGCTTGTCCCATTTTGTCAGAGGCCCTTCCAACATTGCTTGATGCATGCTTGACATGATGTTCCTTACTGGCCCTGAAGTTGGTGACTTCTTTGAAGTAGCTTCAGCATTGTACTGACATGGAGACACCCTTACCTAGTCAAGCATAGATCACAGGAGCACAAAATCTCACAGTTAGGGACTTAGAGAACTCTTGGATTCTGTGTCATTCCAGAAACCTCCATGGGATTTGCCACCTGGCTTTACAAGTGTTTCTGTGTTTGGCCATATTTGAACTGAAATCGGTATCTGACCTGGCCATTAACACAGTCACTCCTGAGTATCCTTTGGCCAAGCAGCATAGCTGAGTACCTGTGGGCAGTGGTCTTTCCCGGGAGTCTGCAAGAATGCTAGTAACTGAAAACTTGGGTCAAGCACCTGTCATTAAGAGGTCTGTGATGTGATAGAGATTGATGTAAAGAAAGCTTTATTCTTTGCTTCCACTGCTGTCTGGCAGAGCTATTTCATGTGGTTAAATATTTTAACTTTTTCTGTTAAGAAATCTTCAAAGTGTGAAAAATTAGCAATAAAATCATGTCAGCAGCAACAGCCTGAAGTAATAAAATGGGGGTTCTGTTTTGACCTTGCTACTCAGGTATTCAGCTTTGCATTAGCCTAGGGAAGAGAGCTGAACAAGGTGTACCACACTCTGTGAAGATACCAAAGCATTAAAGAGAGCAGCAGCACAGTTATCAGGTTGTTTGGTTGTCACAACAACCACATACCAGCTCATCTGGCCAGTTTGTGAACATTTTGTAGATAAAACTGTTCTGGTCTGATGCACTACGGGCAGTGTTCTCTCTAAGCTGAGTCAGTGTGAGCTAGCTCATAGTTTTTTAGCCTCCAGCTCACACATTTTTGTCTTAGCTCAGGAAGGATGGCTCCAGAGCAAATTAATTTATGCAGTAGCCAAATCACTCACTCACAACTTTAATGTCAGTAGCTCACAAAGTAGAATTTTTGCTCACAAGACTCTGCAGCTTAGAGGGAGCATTGGTACTGGGTGGATAAAAATCAATGATTTTTTTAAATTGGATTTTAAAATTTAAATTGGGTTTTTAAAAATTTAAATCAGACTTTTTTAATAGAATGCTTTTTGAGGGAAAATTTATCTAAAGATAGTTTTTCCATTTAAGTTACATTATAGTCCAAAGGTTCTTCATCATGAGATATGGATTAGTTTTTAATTATGTAGCATGAAGGCTGTATATTCATGCAATGTTTAATTTTTTTGGTAAATGAATTCCATTAATCCATTCACAAAGTCATGCTCTCCCAGAGGTTTCTGTAAGATTTTTTTGGGGCAGTTTTTCTTTCTAGATGCTTGGTTTTGTAGTTCTCAAAACGGTGAATTTGTGCCTGCAGAGATAACATGCCTCTTCTTCACAACAAAAATGTTATAAAATAAAGAGATGAGAAAAGGTGTTAATCCTATTGTACCTCAGCAAATCTATCCACATAGAATCAACTACTTACCTCTTAAGTGCTAAGTTTCAAGAAGTGGAGTGGACTAGATCTGCACAAGGAGCTAAGTGTGAGAAGGGAGGGGCAAGCTATAAAAATGAAAGTGAAACCTTTGGAACAAAATACTCCACAAGTCTTGGGATCTTTGTGTATATAGCCTGTGGTTTATCATATTATTCTCTCCCTGGAGGAGAAAACCTATAATGGCAGCAGGCTGTAAAGGAGACCCAGTTTGGGAATATTTTAATGAAGTTCCTCTACCTATGGGTAAGGCAGGCAGGCATGCAAAATGGAAACACTTAAGATTATACCAGCAAGAATGAGTCTGCTGCCAACGCCCTGAGGGCTCTAAGGTTCTTTGACTTGTGTGGCTAGCCGATAAACCACACAGTAAAACAATTATCCAGGCAGTAAAGGGTAACAAAAGAATTTATTCGAATAAGGAACACCTCACAGGTAAAATTCAGTGTAGATGTTCTATGTGTTACAGCCGGGAGCTTGCTTATATGCTCTTCTTGCTCCTCCTCACTTTACATCATCACTGACATCATTTAGGCATGCTCAGTTCAGTTTTCTTTGTCTGGTCAGCCATCAATCACATCTTTGACACACAGGATGTTACTTGGCCGCATCTCAACTCCTACAATGCAGGTGCACTGCTCATTATGCTGATTTATATTTTTGTTTACTTCTTTTGGCTGCCTTCCCAGAGTCCTTTCACCTTTGAATGAACTCTCAGGTTGAGTTCATTTCCAGTACAAAACTTAGATGTTTTCATTACAAAAATGGTTCTTTTACATTAATTCATGCATATAAAAGTATAAGAAGAAGAGAAGAGATTGGATTTATACCCTGCCCTTCACTTGGAGTCTCAGAGCGGCTATGAAGTCTTTTAGTGTTTTAAAGTAGCCTATGGCATAAAGCTCTCGTAGATGCACTGAATCTATCTGTCTTTATTTTGGTACATTTTATAAAGCCTTTTAAAATCTAAATCAAACTTTTAATTTGTAAAATACACCACCTTTTTTAGCCAGCAGGAGTCACCCTTTTATAATACAAGTATTTCTTTTTTTAATTGACTTCTGGTGTCTATGATTTAAGACCCACCTGAACTTCTTAATGAACAGGTGTGCATGATTGATTACTTTGTTTTCTTAAACCTTTTGGAACATCTCCCAATTTTCCGGTTGATAATTTCAAACACAATTCCTTAAAGCTTAACTAGTTTTCTCTTTTTCAGTCAACATACAAAAACATTTTATCCATAAGCTTTCATTCTCAGCTATAAACATTCAGAGATATTTTACCTTTTAACAATTATAAGCACCCTTAAATACTTATATTTATTTTGTATGGAAAGTACAACTGAACTTTATTTAACCCTATTAAGTTTGACATCCTTTTCACTTAGCTTGTGGATCCTTGCCAGGTCAGTTTTTATATAACCATAAATCTCTTAACTGACAATTAATTACTGTGGTGCTTTTACACTAGTCCAGTTCATTTAAGTGTCTATATAAACCAACAAAGTCTTTTCCTCTTTAAAACAGGTTGAAAAGGCAAACATATATATAGATATTGCTTATAGACTCTAATAATTCAATATTAATATGTTAGAGTATTCCAAACTCGGGGAAAGAGAAGCCTCTTTGATGTTTCGTCATTTAAAATTACTGAAAATCAGAAGCTGAAATAAACTTCTGAACTCATTCTCTGAAGTAGGGAGGTTCTCATAAATCTTAAAAATTGACAGTTCCTAATTGAAAATTGGCAAAGTTAACCGGGCAGAAACACCTGCAGTTTCCTCCCTATTTAAAATTAGCTTTACTAGGAAGCAAGGGCTGGAACATGTCAATTAAGTTTGATTTAAAACACCTCCTTTCATAATGCTATTTAGTGGCTTAAACAGTCCAATTCTTCCAGGAGAGTCCCAAAGACTTTTCCCCAAAGATTCCTGTGTATCAGCAATAATCAGTAGAAAATTATATGAACCCTGGGTATCTCCTACAAGTCTATGTAGAAAACTATGATTTAAATCTAATATTACTGACTATTTTAAATCAAATCCACCCTAGCACTACTGTTACAGCTTTTCTGGTGGCAGTGGCTGAAGTTTATCTGATAGAATTTGATCAATTTCAGTTTGTTTCTTCTGAGAAGGTGGACAAACTGCTTGAAAATCCTTGACCCTGTCATCAGGATTATTCAGATGTTAACTAATTTTATATGATCTACTGTCTTTCAACTGTAAAGTCTAAGATATGAATGTTTTCCTTGGTGTTGGCTAGTACAGAAATAGAATGAAAGTGTGTGATTCCTACATTGCATTTGTGGCTAGGTCCATGTTTTATCATCTTCTGGATGTGTTTGCCTGGAGAGTCCCTCTTCCTTTTATGAGGTGAGATTGGTGGGAAGCTGGAAGAACATAGCTTTCTTGATAGTTGACTTTTTCAAGTTCCCTGCAGACAGAAGCCTACCTTATAATGTCTTTATATTCTTTCCACCATTTAATCATAGAATGTTAGAGTTGGAAGGGACCTTGCAGGTCATCTAGTCCAACCCCTTGCACTCTGCAGGAGTATACTGAAAGATAGCCCTACATACCTACAACATACCCGAAAGATGGTCATCCAGCCTCCGCTTGAAAACATCCAGCGAAGGAGCATCCACCATCTCCTGAGGCAGTCTGTTCCACTGCTCAACCACTCTTACAGTTAGGAAGTTTCTCCTGATATTTAGCCGGTAACGACTCCCTTGTAATTTCCACCCATTAGATCTAGTCTTGCAATCCGGAGTGAGAGAGAATAGATCTGCTTCATCTTCTACTTGAAGACTGCAATCATGTCCCCTCTAAGCCTTCTCTTTCCCAGGCTAAACATACCCAACTAATTAAAACCATGAATTAGACTACAAGCTTTGTTTTCCCGTAATTGTTGCTGGTGTGTTGCTAAATAGATTTGTTTGTACTGATGGTTTATTTATTGCATTATTTTACTTTTATTGTGTAACTGTCATGGAAGCAGGGGCTCTGGAGTAGGGAGGGATCAGCTGGAGCACCTTTCTTGCATAGTGGACTTCCCTGTCCCCCCCCCTTTTGCTTCCTTTCCGCAAGCCCTGCTTAATTCCTTGGGGGGGGGGTTAGTTAAGCCATCAACCAGGCTTTGCCTTTGCTTAAGAGGGGCCCAGGTTATCCCTCTCTCTTTCTCCTTGAATTCCACTGGCAGAACTCCTTTTATTCCAAGGAGGAGCTGCCTGAATCAGCCACAGAGTCTGAGGAATACAAAGAAACCATTGCAAAGTTTTAAAAGGTTTTATTTATTTTAAGATTTCATTTAGAATGGAAAAGCCAAAAAGTACAGAAAACCTGCTAGTAACTCTTCTCATAAGCACTGTTATGGGTTTAAGGTTGCCAGGCAAATGAAAACAAATAAAGGTTCCCTACCACACCTGAACTGATTCCTTAAATATGCCCCTTAGTCCTTTGCTAGAACAGGCTGGCATGGCCTGTGATTCCCTAGCCTGCAAGCATACATCCCACTAGCAGCAGCCACCCTGCTAACCAATCCCAGGGGAATGCATACAGAGCTTTGGAGGAGGAGGGTTACTCACAGATCCCTACCCTTTCCTTAGGTTATCGTATCCCCTTCAAAATGGGCAGGGGCCACCCTGACCTGGATAGCCCAGGGAAGCCCAAGGGTGGACTCTGGCAAGTACTTGGATGCGGCACCTCCTTGAAATACCAGAGGGGGGGTAGGCTTTATATCCTCCAGGCCCCCCAGTAGGGGTCAGTCACCAGAGGTCGCCATGACTTCCAGGTGCACATGCACGCATACACACACATGCACACACATATTAAAATGGGCAAGGCCAATCCTGAACTTCCTGGAGTTCTAGGATGGAAGGGAAAGATTAGTCCCACCCTCTTTTAGGGAAAAATCCTCTATTAAGAACTTGTTAAAGAGGCCTCCCTGAGGGCCTGGGAAGGTCACATGACCAGAAAACCTAACAGTATTGAAAAATTGTAATGAATGCAAGGCCTCTTAAGTCCACAATTGATTAGAGTAATGCTGTGTGTATTTTTGAATAATTTTTTTAAATAAATACTTTTGCTGCTATAGGTGTTGTTCTTTTACTTCCCTCTAGTTTGAAAGCAGAGTGGCTTTACAGTCAAGGAAAGGGAAGATCTTTTCGCCCAGGCCAGCATGTTTCATTAGTACATTACCTTGCCAGTGTTTGCCCTCTTACCACTATGTTTGGACTCCAAACTGCAGAGGATGCCAAACTGGAAAAAATACTACATAAGCAAAGGTAAGAACACAATAAGTAACTTAATAAAATAGGGAACAGTTTTCTGCAGCAGAAGTACCGAAAGGATAACCTAGTTGATGTGGCAACTTCAGCCCACATACCACTAGCTATAATAACTGTGAATTGTCTTTTCGTGTTCAAGAGATTACAGAATTTATTTTAGTTCATTTTTTATCCTGCTTTTCCACTAAGAAACCCAGAGCTGCCTACGTGAATCTCTCCACCTTTTTTTTTTTAAATTCTTTCCACCTTCACAGTAACAGGTTAGGAGGAAGAGAACGACTGGCCCTGTGTCACTCCGTGAGTTTTGCAGTGAGTAGGCCTCCCCTAGTCCAAAACATTGACACAGTGGCTCTCATAAGAAAGACCTGTATTACTCATGTTTGCTAATTTAGCTATTCCGGAAAAACAGTGCCAATATGGTCCATGGTTAGCAAAACCAAGCCAGTCTCTAATTGTTGTCTTTAGGTTGCACCAGAGGCAACTGATGTACCAAAGCCAAGCTGATGAGATCTCGGTTTCCTTGTCTCGGAATAAAGGGATGCCTGTTGCCAGTGAGCCAAATAGCCCTGTCCATGTGCCACAAATAAGGACCGAACAAGGTAAGTCATATTCACTGTTGTAGCTTAATATCTTCTGGTAGTGGAATTCCTTGTACACTTTACTTGTAGTCCTGGTTTCTTTTGACTAGGGCCAAAACGACAGATTATATTAGCTTGAGGAGAGAGGGAGTATGGGAGTATGGTGGGGCTAGGAAGGCTGTGGGAGGAAACTTGCAAATGAGAGTAGAAACTGTAAGAACTTGGAGAATGTACTGGCTGAGTTCAGAGATGGGCAGCAGTATCTCAAGGTCAGTGTAAACCAATGCTGCTTCATTTGGAAAGGTAGAGGAGGATTTGCCTCCTCTTTTTCATGGGGGAAAACATTTCTGGAGATTTTTATGTTTAGCCAGCCAGTGCAGATCTGTGACATGTACCCTCTGAGTTCTATGTCTCATAGTGGGTAGACTCCAGATTGCTCTGTGAATGGAAAACCAGCATTTTCTCCCCCTCCGCTTTGTGACACTGCATGCTACGTACTGTGAGTACTACTCATGCTTGAAGGACACATGGCCTTCACATGCAGCTTTAGAGAGTACCAGGACTAGTGGTGTTCTCTAAAGGAAGCGTGGATTGGCTTTCCACTGAAGGTAATGGCTAATACTGCATACACCTTGTTACCAACAATGGCCTGCCTTGTTGTTTGGGGAAATTAGCTATGCAGCAGGATAGGCCAGAGGGATACAGGAATCGCACACCACTTGTATAGTGAGGTCCGGCACAGTAGGGAAACTCCAAATTTGAAGAGTAAATTAAATAGTTTTTATTAAAGCATTTCCCTAATTACAAACACACTAAGCATTCAAAAAGAGCAAACGATGCAGAACTAAGAAAGTGGAGGTGGTTGATAGCCAATAGAGGGGTCAATTACAGGGTGATACAGCCTGTCCAGATGTGCAGGAGTCTATGGATAAGTCTATGACCCAAACCAGAGGTTTAGGGGTGAACTGCCAGTTGGCATCAGGGGCAGATACACAATCTGAGACCATGTGCTCTGACGGATATAGACTTTGGAAAACAATGCTGACTAATGGGAGTTCTTGAGAGGGTTGCCCCAGGTGAAGACAAAAGAGTACCTGGACCAATGATGAGCCTCAGGAGGTGTGGCATCCAGAGGGGCAAGCCCTAGGTGGGACCAGTGAGCTTTCAGAGGGGCAGAGTCTAGCTATAACTGGATTAAGCCAGGTGCTGGATGGGTGGCTGGGAGTGTCCATTGTGGAACAATAGAGTGGCCTAGCATTTCCCTGGTGCCAGACAAAAGAGGTGATGTTTCTTAATGTGAGGCAGGATGAACCTGAATGGGCGACCATTCACTAGATATGGAGAGTTAATGTTTCCTTGATAGGTCTGGCATAGGTGTAAGAATGCAGATATCTGAGACAAATATATGGAGACAGGAATGAGAGGATTATTCCAAAGGTATTTCCTAACATCTAGGTGAAATAGGAGAGGGGGCTGGAAACATGCAACATACTTCATTCATGACAATAGCACAGACCAGAGGTTCTTTGTCCCTGCCTGCCTGTACATTTGACAGACAAAAGACCAGCCATTTGGTCAGTAGAAGATGCCCCTGAGGCAAGGGCAGAGACTTGCCCGTTCTCGTCCTTTTTGGACTGAGCTGACAGGATAGACCGGGGGGGGGGGTTGCTTGCGTAGAGGGTGCTTGGCAGTGCAGCCAGCCTGGAGAGTCTTCACTTGGCCTGAGTTTTCCCAGCCAAGATGTGGTTCTCCTAGCCTAGCCTCCCAGCAAAAGCCACTGCTTGTGGAGATGCAGAGGGCACTGCTTGTGGAGATGCAGAGGTCAGGTTCAGGGCTGAGGAGGCTGGCTACAACCTGGCTGAGAGCCAGCAGAGAAATATCATGTGCTCTGTGTAGGTCTGAGAGGGAGAAGCAGATTGTGTTGATTGTTATTAGTTACTGCTCACTTAAGTGCATGACAAAATATCCAAAGCACTTTAATCTCATCTCATTCTGTTATTACAGAACCTGTTATCCAAAAGAATTCTTGGGTTGGGTCAAGACCTAATGATGACCATTCCTATGCAATTACAACTGTTTTTCCAGCTTCTTCACAAGGTGAAAGAAATGCTTGTGAGGAACTTTATCTGGAAGACATACAAACTGATGAGGACAAACTAAACAGCAGTCTTCTGACCTCAGAGTCTACTTTTATGCCTGTTGCTTCAGGGCTCTCACCGATGTCTCCTACTGCTGCAGTATTGAGACTTCATGGAGTCTGTATTGATACAGAAAATATGGAGGATGCTAACACTGGGCTTGTAAAACAGGTTAATAAGCAAGATGAAGAAAGACAGGAAAAGACTTTTTTGGTTCTTGAAGAAGATCCCATCAAATCAACAGAGACTATGGAAACTCAAATGCAAGGGCAAAAAGAAGGCACATTGTCCGCTTCCAGTGAATCAGTGGTCACTGTTACTCTACCCACTGACATCAGAAGCTGTCAGGCGTCCTCCAAAGACTGTGTTCAGTGTAGTCAGGTCAAGCAGTTGCATACACCTGAAGAAGACATAATCAAAACTGCTTGCCTTGCTACATATCTAGAAGAAAGATCAGATGCCTCTGCTCCTTTACTTCAAACGGATGATGCACTTCAAGAAATGAACAGAGCAGCCACAAAGCTTCAAGCCTCTTGGAGAGGATATTACACTAGGAACCACCATTCCAGAACCAAAGAGGTGCGCTATGAAATACGACTCAGCAGAATGCAGGAACATATTATGCATTTAACTGAAGAAGTAGAAAAGTAAGTCTGCAATCCTATCTACAGTGAACCTTAGAAATGATACTATTACAGATTGAGGCTTAATACAACCTTGAACAGATCTAGCTGCTAACTGTAAGAGGATAACAAGATAGAGCTGTTGCACCCTCAGTTGTATTTTTTTCTGATGTTGTCTCTAGTTATGTTTATGGGGAAGCTGGAGGGAGACTAAAAAACCCAGAGAAGATTTTAGAGGCTAACTTGTTATACATAACAGAAGACGTGATATTAACGTTTAATGCACAAGAAGGAAAGTTCTAAGTTTTCAATATCTGTAGCAAAGAAGGAGTTACTATTTATCATTCTGAGAACACGAATTGGTAGAAGGGAAAAGTGATGAAGTTTTAATGGTAACTCTGTAATGTAAATACTGCAACAAATATGGCCCATTGATGGAGGTAACAGTTTTAAGGTATCTTAAATTTCTCTCTAGTGTAAATACTTCTGGGTCGTTTCTATTTTAGACTGAGAAAAGAGAAGGATGAAGAAAAACTTCAAAGAATGGTGCAAGAGGAGGCTGTCAAATTCCTTTGGGACCAGGTAAAAAGCTTGTCCCTCAATCAGTGTTCCCTCTAAGCTGAGTTAGTGTGAGCTAGCTCACACTAACTCAGCTTAGAGGGAACATTGCCCTCAATCCTTTTCACACCTTATCTCAATATAAACCAAGAATTTGTGGGACAGGGATACCCTGAAGAGAAGCATGTTTGGTATTGTATAATGCATCTGACTACAGGAAAAATCACAAAACAAATTTCCTCCACTGATACTGCTTGAGTATAAAAAACTGCATGTATCATATGGCAAACACGATATATATGTACACGCACACACAGACCCTGAGGGACTTTGCTGCCATTTGAGAGGTACAAATGGGATATGTGTACTCCTCAAAACATGTGTGGTTTTCCTCATCTAAATGCTATCCATTGAAGGAACTAGTCTTTCATGAAAAAATTAATAGACAATGTTAAGGTTTCTGTCAAATATGGCTTGTTTAGTGTTTGCTGCTTTCCAGTAATCATTGCCTACGTTCGACAGAGAGCATAACATTTGTAAATTTATTTTGGCAATCCTCAGGTATATGTTGGTGAAGATGTTCACAGAATAAATTGCTGTACTGTTGAAGCTTCAGTAGCTTGCTATTGTGTGCATCCCTTCTTCAACACCCAGTATTATTTGACGTGGGTTTTAAAAGTAGTTGCTGTTATAAATTTGGGAAACCAAAAATAAGAGAGACTGTGCAGAATACAAAATATAAATGGAATATATTTAAACAATGTGAACAATATTGTCAAAAGAATTAATTACCAGGAGAAGTCTCAAAAAAGGGGCTTCCGGTTTGGCTTCCGCGAATGGTGGACGCAACCTCGGGGCGCTCCCGAGGGCGTCTTCGCCCACCCGCGGCCGAGGGGGGGATCCGCACAAGCAGAGACCCGGACGAGCCCCAGGGGGGCTCCGACTCCGGGCGCG